>NW_026712275.1:234275-482369 GCF_030504385.1 Musca domestica | reverse complement strand
TTTCGTGAGAATCGGGCCATAATCGCGATCTATAGGTTGATTACAATTTAACATGGACAGCCGGACGGACGGATACATATATTTCGAGGTGTTACGTAATTTTTGGCCCAATCAAACTTATAATCCCTCCAACACATAGTGTTGAGGGTATAAAAATCCACGATTGCCGGTTTTAAAAAATATTCAATACCGTTTCAAAAATATTATTAAAAAATCCCCGATTGCAGAGCTTTGATACCCTCGTATACCCCTTATATTTTCTGTGATAGGCTGTAGTATTCATTTCGAACTTCAAATACCAAATTTAAAAAAAAAAATCCGTTGAATAATGTCGCTAAAATCATCAAAATACCGAATATCGGGAATATCGGTATCGTTATATGGGGCTATACGAAGACGTGGACCTGCACAGACAATTTTCTGTTTTAGGCTGTAGTATCCATTACGAACTTGAAATACCAATTTGAAACAATTCCGGTAAATAATGTCGCTAAAATCATCAAAATACCGAATATCGGGAGGTGCCGTTATATGTGGGCTACATGGCTCATTTTCTGTCTTAGGATGTAGTACCTATTACGAACTTTAAATATTAATTTAGGAACAATTCTGGTAAATAATGTCGATAAAATGATCAAAATACCACATACAGGAGGTACCGTTATATGGGGGCTAGACGAAGACGTGGACCTACATGGCCCATTTTCAATACCAAAATTCCTGGAGGACATAATTTTCATTTGAGAACATTTTTATCAATCTACTTCGTTTCGTTCGGAAGTTAGAGTGGTTTCCACAGCGGACGGACAGACAAACGGACGAACGGTCATCGTAAAATCGACATAGAATTTTATGCTGATCAAGAATAAATATAAATGTATATTTCGAGGTGTTACAAACGCAATGACAAAATTAATATACAATCCATACTATGGTCGAGGGTATAAAAATCAACGTTTATAGCTTAAAATTGTCATTCTATGATTTTCCGTAGATTTAGCTTTGAATCTTGAAAAAATTTCCAATATTTTTATCTGGAAAAATTATATAATCTCTGTCTTATTTAAGATCCTCTCTTATTCCAGTAGCCCTATATCATCCAAACAATGTCAGAGAATATCAAATCTTATATATTTCACTTAATATTTGAGTATATTTATTTCGAAGAATCTTTACCGCTCTTTAAATATCTTTAAACAATCTCAATAACAGCAGCAACTTAATTCACTTGGTTTGAATATACCCCAGGTAGAAAGATTAACCTTAAGTTTATTTAACATTATGGTAACCAGAGACAGCAAACAACAACAGGAGCAGCAGCAACAACAACAAAACCATTAACCTTATGCCAATAAGTATGAAAAGAGCACCATAGTCCATGTTCAGGTGAATATTTGAGAAGGTGTGTGTATGTGTGTGCATAATCAAGTATATACGTTTGTATGTGTTCATACGTACGTCTTGCATTTTATAGCAAAGAATTTCATTATGGACTTGGTCTGTCGGTCGGTTGGTTTGTTGGTTGGTTGGTTAGCTGGTGTCTGTTTTAAACAACCCAACAGTTTGCCACAGCAGTGAATGAAGCAACATCGTCATCATCAAACAAGCAAATACCGATACACACTCTCGCACCACATCCTCACTCACACCACCTACGTGCTTCCACAGCAAGTGGCAGCTGGTCTTGCAGCACTTTTTTTCCTCTGCATGTTAAACTTTTCCCCAGCATGGACAATTTGCCATAATTTCTCACAGGAGTTGAGTATTTGCAATAAACATGTGCTCTTTATGCATCAATTGGGGGAGGGGAGGTGCCTGGACAGATAAAGTTTTTAAAGTAAGATCTTAGCCACACACACAAAGCAGTACAAGCACAGCTTGTAGCTGTATAAATAAGTGCAAGCACTTGCTAGCTAGCCACCAGTAAAGGAAAATATGCTTGGTTTTGATGATTCCAAATTGGAATTTCATGGATTTGTGTTTGGCATTTTTATGAAGTGTTTTTTGGCCACCAATTTTGAAAAACTGAATTTCTTTCCACCTTCTTTTAATTAAGTAAATTTATTCATTAAAATGTGGCGATCCATATCTAATGAGATGAGATTGAATTTTCAAGGAAAGATTTCAGGATGTGAGAGGTGCGTTTGTGTTAATAAAGGCATTTTGGATTTAAACATTTTTATTTGTAGTTCGTAATGGGTTACAGTTCCATGGCTGAACATTGTACATATAGGTCCACGTTTTCGTATATCTATAATATAACCTCCCGATTCTCGATATTTTGATGATTTTTCGCGCATTTTCCACGGATTAGTCTAAAATTCATATTTGTAGTTAACAATGGATTCTAGCTCTGGTGGCAGAACATTGAATATCTTGGTCCACTTTTTTTGTATAGCTTCACTTGTTTGTCTCTCCCGATATTCGGTATTTTGATGATTTTTCCCACATTTTTTACGTTTTTGCCTAAAAATGGTTCGTAATTGGTTCCAGCTCCGGTAATGGAAATATTGTACATATAGATCCACTTTTTGTATAATCCCCATATAACGGTATCTCCGATATCCTGTATTTTGACGATTTAGGTCACATTTCTAATAGATTTGCATACAATTTAGTACTTGTACTCCAGAACGCTTTAGGTTCCTACAACCGGTGTCAAAACATTGTCCATATTGGTCAACGTTTTTCATATAACGGTACCCACTGATATTCCTTATTTTGATAATCCTACTCATATTACCCACGAAATTCGGTATTTAATTTTCGAAATTATTTTTTAGTGCCAATCTGCTTTCCAAAATACTCCAGACACAATAGTCCAACGGATTGGCATCCGGAGATTTTGGTGGTCATTGTGCGCTGGAAATGAAGCGAGAAGCCTCATTTTGTAAACATTCTTGGGTGGCGCGTCCTAAATGCGATGGTGCTGAGTCCTGTCGGAATGCCTAAGGTCTGTCGTCAAAATGTTTGCATGCCCAAGGCTTAATACACTCTCTAGAATATTTTCCCGATAATATTCGGCATTTATTCTGATGCCACGGTCGATTATACGAGCGGAGAGCTGCCATCGGCTGTTATGTCGGCCCACACCATCACCATGGTTGGCGCTTGAGTTCTGGTGGCCAACCGAAGGTGCACATTTTCAGCTGACCTCTTTGGCAAGGTAAACATGATCTTTTGTTTGTTTACAAACTGCGGACAACGAATATTTTCCTCTTCGGAGAAAACCAAATTCCGTAGTTCACCACTTTCGGCCAAGCGAACCAGCTCTTTAGCTCTTTTAAGTCTATTTTCTTACTGTTGCGGTGTAAGTTCTTGCACTTTTTAAAATTTCAATGGCTTTACCCCAAGCTCATTATTGCTTTAAACCCTCCACCATATTATGGAGGGTATATTAAGTTTGTCATTCCGTTTGTACGCCTCGAAATACACATTTTAGGCCCCACAAATTATATATATTCTTGATCAGCATAAAATTCTATATCGATTTAGCGATCGAATTAAAGTAGATTGATAAAACTTGCTCAACTGTAGTTATGTCTACAGGACTTTTGGTATTGAAAATGGGCCCATGTAGGTCCCACGTTTTGGTATAGCCCCCATATAACGGTACCCTCCATTTATTCCGCATTATGATGATTTTAGCAAATTTATTTACCGGAATTGTTTCAAATTTGGTATTTGAAGTTCACCACGTCCGCGAATAGACCCCAATATAGCAGTTCCTTCCGATATTCGGTATTTTGATGATTTTAGCAAATTTATTCACCAGAATTGTTTCAAACTTGGTATTTCAAGTTCGTAATGGATTCTACAGCCTACGACAGAAAATTGTCTATGCAGGTCGACGTCTTCGTATAGCCCCCATATAACGGTACCTCCCGATATTCGGTATTTTGATTTATCGACATTATAACCGATTTTTTTTAAGTTTCGCATTTGAATATTGTAATGGCTTATGACAAATGTTATCTACGCAGTTTCATGTCGTTGTATGGACCCTAATATGAAGCTACATTCGGTATATTTTAGGATTTTAACAGAATTTTAACGGATTTTATTGCTTTTTTAGAATTGCCAAATTCGTTCCAAATGGTGGAGAGTATTCAAAGTTCGGCCCGGCCGAACTTACAGCTTTTTTAATTGTTCAATATATGCCGAGTGGAATATTGCGATATGTTCAGCTCACAAGTCACGAGCCGACAGACCATTGCGACGCGGGTTTCGATCAAGTCGCTCTTCACTTTTCGGACCATTGCTGCTGATGCAGCTGTTTTTTTCTGTCCGCTCCTTGACGCCGGGGTACGCTTACTAGTATCACGGTAACGAGCGATGGTACGAGACACAATAGATTTATTCACATTTAAGTGATGGATTCCTCTACGTCCTAATAGGATAGGACGAGTGGCTTAGAATTGAAAACAGTCTGAATGTTGCAGTTTTTTATCTCACCCTGTATATGATGAGATACCAATAATAAAGTACTTCGGTTGTCAGGTGTTACTGATTCAGTTTCAATGCCATACAATTTTTATTCCCTACAGTGGGAAGGGCATTATGTGCTTTGTGCATTTGTTTGCAACAGGGAGGGGGAAGCGAGATAGACCCATAGTTATTTTTGCGGATCTTCATAGAAGAAAATACTTAAATTTAATGAAAATCGTTCAGATATAGCTATGGCTTCCATATATAAATTTCATCAGATTTGTGTCTAAGCCCACACATTCGTAATATGCACCCACAAGAATGATATTTGATTCCAGACATCGGATACAGCCCAGAAATTCCTCTGCCAAATTGTATCATCGGTTGAGATTTGGATATTGTTCCCATATATATATTCGACCGATTTCACGTTTATTGTGCACCAGATGGTTAGTATCAGAAGTGAATTTTGGCACATCCGGCCGAATTCAGTCTAGAAGGAAGTACCCACCAAATTTGGTGAAAATCGGTTCATATAGAGCTATGGCTCGCATATGCACGTGTCATCCGATATGGTGTTAAAGCCCCTCACATTTGTAATATGCCCTTCACAAGAATGATATTTGGTACGGGATATTTTATAGAACCTTATCTTATAGAAAATACCTTTGACCAATTTTATCGATGCCGGCTACGATTTAGATATAGCTCCATATATATCCTTAATACGATTTCAGGTTTATTGTGCAAATAATGGCTAATAGCAACCCCAATGGAGTGAATGTCGGGACGTACGTTTCCATTTGGTGGAACTCGTCTCCGATATACATTTTTTATACCCTACACCACAAGGTGGTCAGGGTATTATGTCTTTCCAAATTGGTTTGGAAACGAGACAGACCCATAGTTCCTTTTGATGATCTGCATAGAATCAATTCTGAGTCGATTTATGCATTCCGTCCGTCCGTCTGTCCATGTACTTTTGTAAACAAAGTACAGGTCGCATTTATTGCCCGATCGAGATGCACAGACATTTGTTGGCCCAAGGACGAACCCTATTGAAATTGAAGATAATCGGTAAAAATTTGGATATAGCTCCCATATATATATTCGTCCGAGTTTGCGTTTTATTGTGTACCAAACGTGTAATATCAGCCCGAATTGTATGGAATTTAGCATATGCACTAAAATTAGGCCTGAAATAAATATGCCAAATTTGATCGAAATCGGTTCAGATATAGCTATAGCTCCCATATATATTGTTCATCCGAATTGTTATCTTTGTCCTCCGCAGCCGTATCTGTAACAACAATATTGTGGGGAAATATATCAAATACAGGTCAGCAATACCTTTGCTATCGAAATCGGTTCAGATTTGGATATAGCTCCCATATATAACTTTGTCCGATTTACATTTTATTGTACACCAAACGTCTAATATTTGTCTAAATGGGATGGAATTTGGCACTTACGACCGAGTTGAGTCTAGAAGCTAGTATATCAAATTTGGTGAAGATCGGTTCAGATATAGCTATAGCTCCCACATATATTGTTCATACCGATTTGTTGTATTTGTTACCCCACAGCCGTAATATGCATTCCGTAACAACGATATTCAGGGATATATATCAAATACAGCTCAGAAATATCTTTGCCAAATTTTATCGAGATCGGTCCCGATTTGGATATAGCTCCCATATATATTTTTATCCGATTTCAAATTAATTGTGAACCAAATGGGCAATACAAGTCTGAATTTTAAGATACAAATGCTTTCGACATATTTAGTCCTTTGAAATCTAAATTGTAATTATAATCATAGCGTGTATGATTGAATTCTCCCATAAAAAACTTTTAATTGTTATGTGGAGCTCTACTAAATTAAGCAAAGTGGTGTAGGGTATAATAAAGTCGGCCCACCCTATTTTAGGACTTTCTTTACTGTTTTTTAATATAATTCTCTCATGCACTCTATAGCAATGTTATTGGAATAAAAGATTAAAATATTCTTCGTCAAATTTTAGTGAAAATCTATTCAGAATAATAGTTCCCTCTGAAACCAAACAATAACCGCTCTAAAGCCGAATATTGATGGGTGGTATGATCTACTTCAAATAAATTATTTTGTTAGCTCTACTAATATGCATAATGGTGTAAGATATCATATGCTGGCCCGCCCGACTTTTGTCTTTTTCTTACTGTTTTTTTTTTCAGAGTTGACGTACTAAACGTGAACTCTATGAGCTATAACAAAACGTGAACACATATATACCATTTAAAATCCCACAAACTTAAAGACATAGTATCCAAATTTTTGTTATTTAGGGTTGTTCCCTCCAAAATTCAAACACGAATAAATTGTTTCATATTTTTACGCTGATCAAGAATATATGTATTCCATCAACTCAAATAATCATTTAAAATGAATAACAAAAGGAACGACAAATTTATAGGGACCCTCCATACTACAGGGTTGCCCATATTAGACGGATTCATGTTTTTTTTTAATCAAAGAAAAAAATAAAAATTTGCGGTTGGCAATGTTAATCATTTAATTTGTTCCAAGTAGATTGTTTTCATCACACGCTTTCGACGAATAGTTGGCATCACAAAATTGGTCTTCATGTCGCGATAACGCTCCTGATTGATGGTAACAGCATGGCCATTTTCATTTTTGAAGAAAAATGACCCAATGACCGTTTTCGCACTAACGCCGCACCAAACTGTGACTTTTTCGTTATGAAGAGGCACTTCTTGAATCTCCTGAGGATTTTCTGTGGCGTAAAAACGGCAATTTTGCTTATTTACGGTCCCATTCAATGTGAAATGGGCTTCATCGGACATGATAATTTTGTTCCAAATTGCTCGTCATCTTCGGCCATCTCGATGACTCTTTGGGCCCCATTCCAATCGACGAGGCTTGTCCGCAGGCAACATTCTTTGCGTCAATTGAATTTTGTACGGGAACAAATGCAAATCAATGCGAATAATCCGTTGTAAAGTGGACCGAGCCATGCCCAGCTGCTGAGCACGGCGTTTTTGGGATGTTCTTGGGGACCTCTCAACACTGGCTCGTACGGCAGCGATATTCTCGGCCGATTGCCTTGGTCGAATTTTATATGGCCTATTCGGATTAGAAAGAGCCTTACCAGTCGAAAATTTTCGTATTAACGCTTAATGGTATTCTTAGAAGGCGCACTTCTCACATTTTTTAATGTTTTAAAAGCACGTTGAGTTTTCACAATTGACTTCTTCTGTTGAATGTAAATTTCAACTATTTCAGGGCGCTCGCGTGGCGTGTATTGGTTCATGGTAAAAATCTGCTGGCTGACGCTTCAAACGCGGTATGTCATCAAACGATGTGACATCTCTGTCAAAAGTTATGGCATTGCCAGATGGGTCCGTCGAATATGGGCAACCCTGTATGTACCCTCCATACTATGTAAAGTGTAGGACATATGAAGTATATTTTTAACATATCTGCCGAACTTCCAAGGACCATCTTAAATTATTTTAAAAATTTTCCCACAACCGGGCAAAGAACAGACGCAGACTCTAGCAAAATAAATAATCGTCCATTTTTTCGCATTATCTGCCGAACCTCCAAGGACCATATTCAATTATTTAACATTTTCCCACAACAAAATAAATAATCGTCAATTTTTTTCGCCATGTTGGCAGAAAAATCTTAATTCTATTTAGCACTTCTTCCATTATAAATTTCATTTGCCCGGCAAATTATTACTTTAATTTCTCAGAACGCAGTTTCAGTGCATTGCTGGCGGCTGCTTTAAGAATAAAATCCTCTAAACCCACCTAACTGAGGACACGGGTTTTTTCTCGCTAAATACACACACACACGCATACAGGTCAGGTCAGCAACACAGTTTTGTCACGATCCACTCAAACCCGAAACAATTCAAACAAAGCTTCTTATTCACTCACGCATACAAACGCATGGGGTAGTATTTTCCATCACCAGCAGTCGAGCAGCTAGGCAGGCAGGCAGGCAGGCAGGCAGCTGGCAAGCAGGCCACACCAAGTGAGCAGTTAAAGGCAAACACCATAAGAATAAGAGTTCGTTCGTTCGTTCGCTGGAGAAAGACCACGGCACCAGTTTAACAAAAGAATCTGCAAACACTAGAACATGAGCAACAATGCAATGGAACTCACACTTGAAAAATAGTTTGTACCCAGTAAACAATTTTTTCCGACTGCTCTGATTTTAGATTTTTTCCGAAATTTTTGACGTTTTTTTTCAGAAATTCTGATAGAAATTGGTCCGATTTTCTAAACGTTTTTTTTTTAGAATTTCTGCACATTTTCCTGTGTTTTTAAGCGAAAAAAACTCGAAAAATGTACAAACGGAGAGAGTAGATTGTCTATTGCTCTGGCATATTCTCTCCCACATGTAAACGGTTTGACACATTCTCTCCCATGTATTTGTTGTTTGTGATCATTCATTTCAAGATCTCAACAACAACAAAGCGCAAAGCAAAAATGCTATTTGTTATTGTTATTGTGAACTGTTAGATTTTCCGTTGTAAAAAATGTGCGTTTTGTTGTTGTTGTGAATCAGCCTCTTTCTCTTTCGTTCCCAAAAAAATATGATGGAAAAAAATTGCAAAAACACCTACATACCGGTTTTCTGTGTGCACTGCTTTTTATTTTTAGTTCTTGTTAGCAGTTGAAACAGATACAGCAGATACAGTGAATTACAAAAATTATATATATGTATATAATAACAACAAATAATTGAATTATCTGTTATCTGTTCAACTCTTTTGTGCATTAAAATACTGTATGTTATGTTCCTAATAAAAATAATATTTATAATGTAATGTATTATAGATGTAATATTTAAACTACATTTTTACGAAACCCGAAATAAATTGTTTGTTTTTAAATAAATATGTGTTTTTTTTTTTCATTCTTAGTGGTGTGACGATTTTTTCGATATTTCTTTCCGAATTCTGAACGATTCTTTCAGAAAATCGGAACTTTCTCCCGAATTTTGAGCGATTTTTTCAGAAAATCTGAATTTTATTCCGAATTTTCTTACGAATTCTGACCGATTTCTTTTAGAAAATCTGAATATTCCGCCGAATTTCCAAACGAATTCTGCCCGATTTCTTTCAGAAATTCGGAGTTGTCCTCCGAATCTTTTCCGAAAATCTAATTTTTTCTCCTATTTTTTCAAGAATTTTCACCGAATTCGGACCGAATTCGTCCAGAAAAATCTAATATTTTTTCAGAAAATCTTCCGAATTCGGTGACCACGTCCATACAACTTTCGTACCGAAATCGGAAGGAATTCGGAATCAGAATCGGACATTTTTTCAGAGATTCTGACAGAAATCGGACCGAATTCGGCAAAAATTGTTTACTGGGTAGTTATGTGTGTGTATGTGTGTGTTGATGTGGTAGTGTTGGTGGTATCCAAGTATACTTGGATCACTATAGTTGAACAAGCGACATGATGTACCCTCATAACGCAGAATGCCACTTGTAGCACAATACAAAGTTCCTCTGAGCTAGCTGCTATGGTGTGTATGTGTGCGGCAGCTACAGCAGCAGTAATAAAAGTTCTAGTAACATAATCAACTTTAACAACAGAACGTGTCAACTGCAGCTGTTCAATGCGTGTTCTTCCTATGTGAGTATGTGTCCTGTAACTAAGGCTGTCTGTCTGCCTGGCTGGCTGCGTGTTTAGTGGGTATGTGAGTGGCATGTAAACAGTAGTAGTTCACTAACCAAAACATACATAAATACATTATAGTCTGTTTGTATGTGAGTGTGTATGTGTAAGTTCCTGTATGTGTGTGTGTCTAGGATTCTAGTACAAACACTCAACAAGGTTTCATCGTCATCATCATTACCATCTGATGATGGCCTTTGTTGAGTTGGATTTTTCTCACTCTTGCTTTTCTTGAATTTCCAACAACGCCGTTGCAATGAACTTTCTTTAAGAGTACCTCAAAAAAGTACCCATCACAATCTGAAGGTCTTTGTTTGCCTGTCCCCCGCTCCCCCAAAGCTTAAACTGTGTCTCGTGAATGGGAATTCGCCAAAGAGCGTTTCCCTTAGCTCAGAACTAGTGTGCGGGTTTTACGCATCTCACTGAAATCACACACACACATCTACATGCATACATTCCGGTCGCCGTAATGTCACAGCACCCACACACTGCAATACAAAGCTCAGAGTGGCTTAACCAAGAATGCTATCATCATCATCATCCTCACCGTTGTCGTAGTCTCTATCATTGCCATGATGGCGATGATGATGGTGCGTAGAACAACTTCCACATACACACACGCACACTAAGACAATGCGTAGATGTTCCAACCAAACGACCAACATCACCGACCAACATTTCATCAATGCCGAAAATGTTAAACTCACTCACTAAGTGGTTAGCGGAAAATGCGTTCGTAATTAAAAGAGGGCAACGAAATCCAGCTAAAATGGCAAATTTCAGTTACGTGTTGTTGTTGTTGTTGTTGTTGTACACCAAGAAGTGAGAAAATATTTCATTTTCCGTAAAAGGAGTGAAAAATTGTTGTGGTTTCCACAGAAAGGAGTAACATGGGCTAGGACTATGTAAACCAGAGCGAACAACAACACGTTGTAACATAGATATGGGTAATTATATTTTGAACGGATAATGCAAATGAGCTAAATAGGATAATTCGATTTTCCTGCGGAGAAAAAACCGAGGATATTAACAGTTACACATATGTGTATGTTTAGAAGATATATGCCAAATCAAGGAAATTTATTGGTGAGGAAAAAAAAACATCTACTATTTTTGGCAAGAATCGTTTGCAAATGTTAACAAAACCAGATTTATTGCATTAAGACGTTTGAAGGGGACCGACCATTTGATACAACACTACAATATGGTAGAAGTCCCCCTATATCCAAATTTATTTTGAAAGATTTCGCTTTTGAAATTATGGCATAGACCACTGCCCAGATATTACCCTTAGTTTTCTGGCCAGGGACATTTGCCCAATATTTACGCACCTTGTCTTGCTGTTAGTTAAAGCTAAATATAATCCAATGGTCATCCCAATGCTAGACTTATTCGATATCCCTAACTCTCTTCTCATGCGAAGTTCTGCGTCGATTGGTTTCAATTGTGGGATCAGGAAAATGTTTCTATTTTGGTTCATTTGAAACCCTAAATATTTTTCCATCATCTCCAAATGCAAGAGGCCCCTCTTTATATCCAAATTTGCTATCGGCATCTACGTAATGATCAGAATTGACCTTTACGTCTATTTGTGATTTCGGCGGGGTTAAAAATATTGGCGGTTTAGTGGAAAATTTAATATTACCCGATGACCATCCAAATTGGAAGGCTTCTGCCCAGCCTTAATCTTTAGCCCCATGTTGACTTCCTCGTCAATTGCTTTATAATTGCGACTTGTGGGGCAACTGGAAAATCAGGAAATCCGTTTTTGGTCCACTTCAACCCCTAAATATTATACTATCATCTATTCCGACCATAACATCCCTCCATGCAAAATTTCGTGAGGATCGGGCCATATTTGCGATCTGTATAGTGATTACAAATTAACATGGACAGACGGACGTACGGACGGACATACATAGCTAGATCGTCTCAGCTCGACGAGATAAAATATCCGTATTTCGAGGAAACCAATATTTCGAGGAGTTACATAATTTTTGGCCCAGTCAAACTTATAACACCCCCAACACATAGTATTGTAAGGTATTAAAAAAAAGGAAACATATTTGAGTGAATAAAAGAAGGGATAAATTTTCGGCCAGAGCTCCGAAATGCACCGTTTAACTGGGTATAGTTATGTTTTGCTCATTTTCGAGGGGAATTCACCCGCGAGTAAAATCTAGATCTAAATCGGACTATTATTTCAAGAACTCCCACCACGATAAAAATTAAAATGTGAGAAAAAATTGCAATTAAACATGAATGCTAATTTTCTTATAGTATCGTCGGTGTTATGCTTTAGTGTTCCAAACGCTGTTTAGAGGTCTCGAGTATACTTTTTAGATTGTTTGGTCCGTTTTCCTATGTGTGATCTAGTTTTCGAGATATCTACCTAAAGTAGATAAATTTGCAATTATCCGGATATTAAATAAATATATTTCTAAAATATCCAACTGATCCGGTCTGCATTTCTGGGTATCGATTTTTATATCCTCCGCCATATGGCTACAGATGGTATATATCATGTGATACGTCCAAAACGTGCTTCATCGAAATATTGGATTTAGACTCTAGGTCTTCGGACAAAATCGATTTCAAGACATATGGTGTCGATGTAGGGGTGTATGCTTCTCTGTCGGGCTGGATAACTCTCGAACCCAATTTTGTCCAGATTTTATACATAGTAATATTATTCTCAAACTAACGTCGAGTATCGGTCCCTCCCCCTTCTTGTACCTCCCCCACAGAAAGTCGAAATTTTCACAGAACTAGAAATAATTATTATTTTTTTTATCAAAAACACTCCATTAAGTACCTCCCCACAAAAGGTCAAAATTGAAATAATTATTATTCTCATAACATTTGAAATAATAGAGTGATTGTCTTTTATTTTCACACATCTCAATATTTATACCAAGCCAAGATCTAGTATGAAAAACGAATAGAGCGGCCAACTCCTTCCGGTACCTCCCCATCACCAGGTTAAAAAATTTTAAATACCATGTAGCTCATAAAACGAAAAATGAGCAACCCATTACTTTGAAACTCGGCACGTTCCATAATTTCTACCAACACAAGATCTGGTGTGAAGGTGGGATGTAGCAGACCACTCCTTCAAGTATCTCCCCCACAAATGGTCAAAGGTTTAGAGAATGCGAAACAAGTCAGTGATTATTCTTTTAGCTACGTATGCCTCAATGTTTCAGTAATGCCGAGATCTAATTTCAATATCGGATTTTTCGAAACACTCTTTCTGATACCTCCCCCAAGTTTCATAAAATTAAAAATAATTGTTCGACGTTTTCTCTAACTTTGCATAACTCATTTTTTCGCCCATTCTTTCTCGTATCTCTCCTACAAACGGTCAAATTTTGAATAACTATAACTCTCTTAACATGAGAAATAAGTCAGCAATTTTATTCAAAGTTAGTATATCTAAACCCAAATTTAGTGCATTTAAGTACTTTTGGTAAACTTATTATTCCAATTTCCATAAAACCTTTTCATCAATCCTACGAAACATCAAAGAACCTCATTCAAAATTTCAGGTTACCACCTCTTTCACTTCCCGAAATACCAAATTCAGTACCATTTAGTACTTTTGAATAAATATTGGATGCATTTTCAAAACATCGCCAAATGTACAGGCTATACAAAACAGCAGTACGGTCCTACCACTTAAAACACATTTCCAAAACCACCTCCCTCTATCTACACTTGTTGTTCGAACTTTCGATTTCCAGCTCTACCCCTTCCCTATCAAATTAAATATAATTTATTACCCTTCGTACTTTTTTCTACGTTTTTTCAAAATCCACTTCCATATGCAACCCCACCTCACAAAAAGTGGCCATAATACCTAGTTTCAGATTTCCAGCTATATCCCTTTTTCCTATACCAAAGTTAGTGTCATTTAGTATTTTTCGAGCTTTTTAGTACAAATTAAAAAAAAAACACCTTCGATTCTTAAACCTACACTCTAACAGTGACCTCAATATCAACATTTAAAATTTCCAGCTTCATTCGTTCACCCAAATACAGATTGTACCAAATTAAGAACCATATAATATAATTCCTACACATAGTACACATTTGAAAAACCACCTCTTTGTATCCCAACTTAATTCGTATATCAAATGTCTACATTTAAGTTCTATCCTGTCAGATAATGGCCTGATCCGATTTAAAAAAAAAAAAAAAAAAAAATTGGGTCTGGAATGAATTCGGCGAAAATATATTTGAAAGCGGTATCTAAAGTTGAACCCATTTCGTCGAATTGATTTGGGGTTCGTTATCGGAACAAACAAATTGTTTGTGGAAAATTTAACCTCATTCGGACAATAAATGTGTTTACACACATACATAGACATATGGATGGGCATTCATAAATCGAGTGACAATGTTATTCTTTTAACATCATAAATTGAAACTATGGGTCTATCTTGTTTCCTCCCGCATGTTACAAACAAACGCCTAAAGACATAATACTCTGTACCACAATGTGGTGTAGGGTATAAAATATGTATGGTGTACTCTTAGGGCTGTTACATGGGCAAATACTTCAAATCGTTGCAATCTTCTGGGTTTCACAAAACTGATTACAAATTTGCCAGAAGGTGGTACCAGGAAAAAGTAAACAAGAAAAAAACGGTCATGTTCGTCCGGGCCAATCAATATTTATAAAGTGAGAAATTCCATTCCAAAACTATTCTAGTACTTTCAATAGAAAATGTTGCTAAAATTGTCAAAATCTCCTAATATATAGGAGCTATACCAAAACGAATGTAGATACATGGACTATTTTCTTCTACAGTGGCTGATATATTTTGCAGATAGCAAACATCAAATTTGATATATTTTTCTACCCTACACCACAAGGTGGTCAGGGTATTATGTCTTTGTGCATTTGTTTGTAACAGGAAAAGGGAACGAAATAGACCCATAGTTCCTTTTAAGATGATCTCCATAGAATCACATTCTGAGTCGATTTATGCATGTCCGTCCGTCTGTCTGTAAACAAAGTACAGGTCGTATTTATTGCCCGATTCAGGTGAAATTTTGCACAGATAATTTGTTTGACCCAAGGACGAACCCTATTGAAATTGGAAATTATTCGGGCAAAATTTAGGTATAGCTCCCATATATATTTTTTCCAATTCGCCTTATAGTGTGCACCAAACTTGCAATATCAACCCAAATAGTATGGAATTTTGCACGTACGACCAGGACCGGAAAATAAGTATGCCAAATTTGATCGAAATCTGTTCAAATCAGGAAGCTATATCTCCTATATATATTGTTCATCCTATTTGTTATTTTTGTCCTCCGCAGCCGTAATATCCACTCTGTAACAACGATAATTGGTGGAAATCGGTTCAGATATAGCAATAGCCCCCATATATATTGTTCATCCGATTTATTATACATGCTTCGGCATATTTCGTCCTTTGAAGTTTAAATTAAAATTATAATCATAGCTTGTATGATTTAATTATCCCATACAAGCTTTTAACTTTAAGACAAAGCGTTCAGCTATTCAATGGATGTATATAATTATAAACATATCGTCCATATTTATATTTTAATATTTTTAATTGCCAAGAATACCCCCTTCATCATTGATAGCTTTATTTCTCACTGCATGTCAATTGTGATTCCGATCCAACATTTCAAGTTTATTATTTAACCTTTTCCTTACTTTATTTCGGCAAGGCAGATATACCATGCTTTTTACCAATTTTAAAAGAATAATCAAAGATTTGACAAAGGCCAAACAAATTGTTTGACTGCTGCTATAATTTTCAAACAGACCACTTTAAAGTTATGACAAAATGATTTTCACAAAAACTTTTTTTTTATATCCCCATCGTTTCAGTATTCCCCCTAGCCAATGTGCGAAATAACATCATTTATGCCACATCTTTAATATTCAATATATATGTATTTTACGAGCAAATCGTTTGACCAAAACCATAATAAATATCCATTAATTTTACAATCGTGCTATAAAAGTTTATTAATATTTTATGATTTCACACAACTGCTTGGCAGAATATAAATGCACACATACATATGAGGAGCTTATCATGAGGCACGGGTAAATGGGAACATAAGAGTGGGCATAATTTGAATGCTGTTAAATGTCTTCCGCACAGAAGTGAATTATGTCTATTGTACCTCTACATTACTTGGCTGTGTTAACAAGTATTATTGGAAGTGTCTAATGGGATCCCCTCTAATATACAACTATCTTCCTTTGGTAATTATGAAACTCCTGTTATGTTAATAAAGTTCCTGGCACCAGTCGTAAATATATTCATAATATTGTTCAGGTTGTTTATGGCAAAAGATAATTATTATTTAATTATTTGTTAATATACACAAATGAGCATCCGGTTTTTGTTGTATACTGTTGAAAAATAGAAGTTTGCAAACATTTACGCCTACGATTAAAAGAGTGAACATGGTCTACGTCAGATTTTGGCATTTGCGAAACCCTGAATCATTTGAAAATTTAAAACTTGAGGATAATTTAAAAACAGTTGATGAGACTTAAGTTAAAATGGCAACATGTGCAAGTGAGTCTTTCAACTCCATCCATGATATACGATGTCATTAGGTACGAAGTTCAGAGGAATAATCAGTTAAGTCACCACAAATAATATATTCGTGATTAAACAATATTTCGTATATATGTGAATAAGACATTAAAAAAAAAAACATTTCCAGTAACTTGAGATTTTTGAAAACCTTCTTAGAAAAAAAATTCTCGTCAATTTTTTATTTGACTAGTATGAATGAACTATTTAATGTAAATTTGAATAAATCAAAATACCAAAATCTGGATTTATATGGACAATTTGTTATAAGGATCAACAATATATATGGGAGCTATATCCAAATCTGAACCTATTTCAATATAATTTGGCAAATTCATTTTTGCTTCAAATTCCGTTACGCATTCCATAATTGAAGACTGTATATGTAATCGATCAATAGATATGTGCATATAAAATGTAAATTTTTGGGACGTGGGATTTAAAAAAAAAATGTATTAGCTATGGTACTTTCAGGCAATGTTGTAGTATACTTGGAAATTTTCAGGAAAATCTGTTCAGCGGATTTCGAGTCCATTAATTACAAACAAACAAGCATTTTCCTCTTTTATAGATATAGATTGTCTCTTTACTCGTCGAATTTTTATTTGGCAAGTAAGAATAATTTTTTGTATAAAAATTGGAATAAATAAAACTGTATATATCTAGATCCGATCTATGGGAAGATCCGATCTAAAAGCTTCCTGCAGCTTTACAAAAAAAAAGAGCTCCACATAACAATTAAAAGTTTTTATAGGATAATTCATTCATACACGCTATGATTATAATTATAATTTAAAGTTCAAAGGACTAAATATGCCGAAGCATTTGTATTTTTTAAATTCGGACTTGTATTGCCCATTTGGTGCAAAATTAATTTAAAATCAGATGAAGATATATATGGGAGCTATATCCAAATCTAAACCGATCTCGATAAAATTTGACAAAGATATTTCTGAGCTGCATTTGATATATTTCTCCAAATATTGTCATTACATTGTGCATATTACGGCTGCGGAGGACAAAAATAACAAATCTGATGAATAATGTATATGCGAGCTATAGCTTTATCTGAATCGATCTTTACCGAATTTGGCATACTACCTTCTAGACTCAATTGGGTCGTATGCGCCAAATTCCATCCCATTTGGGCAAATATTAGACGTTTGGTGCACAATAAAAATAAATCGGACGAAGTTATATATGGTAGCTATATCCAAATCTAAACCGATCTCGATAAAATTTGGCAAAGATATTTCTGAGCTGCATTTGATATATTTCTCCAAATATTGTTGTTACAGTGTGCATATTACGGCTGCGGAGGAATAACAAATCGGATGAACAATATATATAGGAGATATCTGAACTGATTTCAATCAAATGTTGCATACTTATTTTCAAGCCTAATTTGGTTGTATGTGCAAAATTCCATATTATTCGGGCTGATATTACACGTTTGGGGCACAATAAAAGGCAAATCGGACGAAGATATGTATGGGAGATATATCTAATTTTTTACCGATTATCTTATAGGGCTCGTTCTTGGGCCAAACAAATGATTTGTGCAAAATTTCATCTGGATCGGGTAATAAATGCGAACTGTACTTTGTTCACAAAAATACATGGAGAGACCGACGGACATGCATAAATCGACATAGAATGTGATTTTATGCAAATCGTCAAAAAGAACTATAGGTCACGAGATAGACCTATTGCCTGTTACAATCAGATGCACAAAGACATAATTCCCTGTGGTGTAGGGTATAAAAGTTCGAAGCAAATGCATTTTAGCACACAGAACCTAGTCCAGAAGTATGTTTGGCAATTTTGGAATTATGAATATTGGTTCAGAATTAAATATAGCTTCCATATACATTTTCATCAGACTTCAATTTAATTGTGCACCGTATGTGAAATACTCGTCCAAATGGGATGGGTTTCGGACCATATGACTTAATACACCTAGGAAACAACTGTACTAAATTTGGTGAAAATACCGAATATCGCGAGATACAGTTATATGGGCACTGTACTAAAACTTGGACCTATACGGAAAGTTCTTCGTAAAGATGATTTAGTTTAAAAATAGCTATGGCGCTCAACCCACCTTAAATCTTTCGGTACCATTATGTACTTATTTTCAATACCATACATTTTGATGAAAAATACAACACATATCAAACAAGCAAAAAAAGCAGCCCTTTTAACAAACTTAAAAATTTTCAAGAAAAAGCCAGTAAGGAAAAGTCAAAAGTCGTGCGGAGCCGATTATGTTACACCTACACCACTATGCATATTTAGTAAAGCTCTCATAACAAAATGATTTATTTGAAGTAGATCATACTACCTACCAACCTTTATCTTTAGAGCAGCTAAAATTTGGTTTCAAAGGTAACAAATATGTGGGAGGCATATCCGATTTTGAATCGATTTTCACTAAATTTGGCGGGGATATTCTTAAATTTTTACCAAATTGATATATGTTATTTGGTATAAAAGATAAACATATCCCCGCCAAATTATGCATGATATCTCTTCGAAAAGTATTTTAAAAAGAAAATATATATCGGAGCTGAGTTCCAAATGGAAACATACGTGCCAAAATTCATTTCATTTGGGCTGATATTAGCCATTTTTTGCACAATTAAACTGAAATCGAATGCAGGATATATATGGAAGCTATATCTAAATCCTAGTGATCTCGATAAAATTTGGCCGAGCTGTATAAGGTACCTGGTACCAAATATCGTTGTTGACGAATACTTATTACGAATGTGAGGGATTAAACACCAAATCGGATGAAAAATATATATGAGAGCTATAACAATAACTGAACCGATTTTCACTAAATTTGATGTACTTGCTTCTTGGTTGAGTTCTGTTGGATGTGCCAAAATTCAGTTCATTTATACTGTTATTGGCCAGTTTAACCGAAATCGGTTGAAGATATATATGGGAGCTATATCTAAATTTGAACAGATTCTCACCAATATTGTTTGGAAAATTTAATCTCAGTTCTCTCACTTACAATATGCAATTTCACATAATTCCGTTGGATAATGTTGTTGAAATATGACAAACAAAAATGAGTAATTTTCAGCATAAGAATTATTCCCGCTTTTAATTTTTGGTAAACTTATAATTAATTTCACTCTTGCAAATGTGGTGTCGGTTAGGCTAAAATAGTGCCTAAAAATTAGGGAAAAAATATTTTGAGATTATTTCGAAATATATAGGTTTCAATTCAGACATTAGGTCTGATCGCATGCAGAATCTCGTGAGGATCGAACCATAATTGCGACCAAATGGGCAGCAATTTATCTAGCCATACGAGAATAATAGGGCCACATTTTAATCTATATATCAGTTAATCTATATCCCGGTCATTTTCAGAGGTAGTTCCTCTTGATGATCTGCATAGAATCACATTCTGAATCGATTAATGCATGTCCGCCCTTCTGTTCATAAATTTTTGTAAACAATGTCACATTTATTGCACGATCCATATGAAATTTTGAACAAACTATTTGTTTGGACCAAGGACGAACCTTATTGAAATTTGGATATAGCTCCCATATGTTCACATTCGTCCGATTTGCTTTTTATTGTGCACCAAACGTGTAATATCATCCCAAGAAGTATGGAATACGACCAAATTAGGCCTGATAAGATATAGCTATAGCTCCCATATATACAGTTTATCCGATTTGTTATTTTGGTCCCCCGCAGGCGTAATATGCAACGATATTTGGAGAAATATATGAAAAACAGCTCAGAAATACCATTGCTGATTTTTTTTTTAGATCGGTTCAGATATCTTCATCCGATTTGCCTTTTATTGTGCACCAAACGTATAATATTAGCCCAAATGGGACGATGAAAATCGGTTCAGACAAGCATATAGTTCCCATATATAATGTTCAACCAATTTTGTTCTCCACAGCAGTAATATACATTTCGTAACAACGACATTCGAGGAAATTTATCAAATACAGCTCAGAAAATACGTTTGCGAAAATATATCGAGATCGGTTTAGATTTGGATATAACTTTATCCGATTTCAAGTTGTTAATGGTTCACCAAATGGGTAATACAAGCCCGAATGGAAAAAGCACAAATGCCTCAAAAAATTTAATAGAAATCGATTCAGATTTTTTCACATATAAACTTTTTAATTACCCATAAAAACTTTTATTTGTTTGTGAAGCTTTACTAAATATGGAAAATGGTGTAGGGTATCATAAAGTCGGCCCGGCCGACTTTAAGACATTCTTTACTGATTCGACATTATTATTGTATACATAGATTTTCGGACGTAAATTGGTTACATAAATGACTTTTAATAAAAATTTGGACTCAGAATATGAAACCTTCTTGTGGATTTGCTCTACTGGCCTAATATCTAAATCTCTATTTCGATTTTTTCGACCTTCTACTGTGAGTATAAAATTATTGCACATTGTAATGAATAGAATAAAGGGCTTTGGAACATTTTAATTTATTTCTAAATTGTCAAATGGGTTCTAACTAAGCACACAAAAAAGTTTCGTTAAACAAAAAAAAAAAAAAAAACATACAGTGGTTGACATGTCAAATACTTTTTCGCAGCATTCCAAATGAATGGTAAAAGTTTGTACATTGTGTTTTAAAATTTAATTTTTTAGTTTTTTTTTTTATAAAATGTTGCTTAATTTGTGTACAAAATAGGAATGTCAGTGACATTCAATTTAAAATGATTTCGTTTATTGGTCATTGTTGTTGATTGGAAAAATAAAAGTATATATCTGTTGCAAATTGTGTTTATTGCAATGAAACAAAGACATATTTAATTATTTGAATGTCGAACATAAAAAATTGTCTATTGTTTCGATGAGGAGTTTCAGTATTATGTAATTTAGCTAAAATTGTAGTTTTGTCTAGTGCAATTTTTGTATTTTCAATTCTTTTTGTGAAAAATCTGTAGTGTTGGGTTTGCCGACAGATGTATACACTCAACTAATGTACGATTATTTAAAAATATTTTGACTTCTGTAATGATTATTCAAATGTTTAACCCTTTATGGAGTAGTTTCCGAAGGAATAAGCCAATATTGGTAATTTCGTATCGGACCTATATGAATATGATATAAATATTGCGACGTGCCAGGATTGGACTATATTGGTTATTTCCTTCACTTTAAATGAGATATATAATATTTTAAGTATTCCATTTTCATCTTCTTCGCAAGTTATGACAGATCAAATATTAAAAATTGTGACCCTTTGTCCCAGAAGGGGTTCCCAGATATATGTCATCTGCACAACAGATATTGTGTCAGCAAAAATGTTTGTATGTGTGAAATTTGAAGAGCGTTGAATGCTTATCAAAAGAAATGGTCCGATCTCTATCATCTTTATAATAGATCTTGTGTTAAAGACATATTGAGATGTACCAAGTCTTGAATAGAATCGGATGTTAATTTCGCTTTTTATGGGCTTCATGGATTTTCAAAATGTTTAGCATTTGTGGGAGAGGTATCAGAAGGTATGGTCCGATCACTACCGTTTTTTGTAACAGATGCTGTGTTGATAGAAATATTCAGATGTGCCAACTCTAAATGGAATCGGATGTTAATTTCGCGTTTTATGAGCTTAATGGATATTCCAAATTTCGACCTTTTGCTTATTTTATCCATTTTTGCACCTGACCTAGAACTGAAGAAAATATTGGGACTTGCAAAGTTGGAGCAAAATCGTGCAGAAAATATTTTTTTTGGGCGACTTACCAGAAGGAGAGGACCGATGTATTCCATCTTGGTACCAGACCTTGGGTTAATAAAATTATTGGGATGTGTGAAACTTGAGGACAGCTGGACTCCTTCATCAAATTTTATAAGAGTTGTAATTATTCAAAATTTTGACCGCTTGTGGGGGAGGTACTTGGTGGAGTGGATTTGCCAATTGGAGCTAAATTGGATTATCGTTTCTCTTTCTGCGCAGAAAATATATTTCTTGAAAATTTCAAATTTTGAGTGCGAGGTACCAGAAGGAGTGGACCGATATTGCCCAACTTCGAACTCGATATAAGTTTGACAAAAATATTACGATGCACCATGCTTGGACCAAATCGGATACTCCCTTCGAGAGTTATCGTGCGCACCAGCCTGCCAGATAGACAGACAGACGGACGGACAGACAGACGGACGGACAGACATCGCTAGATCGACTCTAAATGCCCTGAAACGGATTTGGTCCAAAAAGACCTAGGGTCTAAAACCGTTATTTCGAGTAGGCACGTTTCGACCTATCAAATGAGATATACCGTCTCTAGCCTGTGGCTGAGGATATAATCAAATGATATATACCCTCTCTAGCCACATGGCTGAGGGTATAAAAATTGCATGCTTCGTTTCATACACACTACTCTATTTTCAATTTTCGACCTGGAGAATAACTTTGTACCAAATATTTAAATATACTTGGTTCAACATTTTAGTAAATTTTCTTCATTTAATTTATGAATTGAAAATGAACACACTGAATTCTTTGCATAACGAAATTTTACTTTACAAAAATTCTGCAAATTTTAATTTTTATTTTCATTTCATTCCATTTTATTTAAAAAATATTCCGAAATATCAAACATGACACATCATTAAAAGCCCCGGGATTACTATTGATATTTTATATTAATTAAATAACAACAATATTTACATAGAGTAATATTATTTATTAAATTAAAATTAAAATTAAATTTTATTACTACTGCTCAATATTATCCAGCTATTGTCGGCTATGTCTCATATACTGCAGACATGAGCTGCCGCTTGGCGTCTATCAGCAACAATTTATTTACATAAATTATGAGTTAAATGCAATGAAATTTAATTAAAATTTATTTAAAATATTAATAACTATGTAAATAAATAATTACACATACAATCGTGTTTTATGTCGATCAAACGAAACGAAATTTTTGTTTTATTTTTTTTTCTTTGAAGGATAAATAAAAAAAGAAAATATTTGTGATGGAATTGTTCCGAGAACGATGTAAATACATTTTTTAAATATTTTGCATTTTTTGTCTGTAAATCGTGAATGCCGTTGTAACAAACAATTTCAATATTTTATTTATAATTTTCTGAGAAAAATTATTAATTGTAAAGAAAATAAAACTACAAAGAAACAGTAGAATGATATGGAAACCTAATTTGCATTTCCCAATTGCGCCGGGATCAGAAATTAAGCATCGAACATTAAACACCAGTTAGGAGCCTAGTAACATTGGATCTATAATATATGTAACTAAAAAAGAAGATACATAAAGAAAGTAGCAAAATTACAAATCGAACAACAAACCCATTATTTTAACAACAACATGCCACACGGAGCAGTGTTAGTTTCAACACTATGTGTTGGGGGTATTATAAGTTTGATTGGGCCAACAATTATTTAACACCTCGAAATATTGGTTTCCCACATAGGAACGTATTTATGGATCTTCCCACCTCGCCGAGTTTAGTCGATTTATCCATGTATTTCCGTCCGTCCCTCCATGTTAATTTGTAATTACGCTTAAGGTCACAATAATGGCGCGATCCTTACGAAATTTTGCATGGAGATGGAGTTATGGTCAGAATAGAAGCCTTTTAGAAATTATCGCACAATATATAACACAGGGTGGGATGAAAAAACTGCAACCAATCTCGGACGGCTGTCATTCCTAAGCCACTCATTCGACAGCTGTTAAAATTATTCCAGTGACAGCTCATTATATTGTTTACAAGCGTACAAAAGCATTTTTGTGAGAAATTTCCAGAAAAAAGTTATTCGTCATGGAATTCAGGCGTGATAGTGTGATTTCTTTATATTTGGCTGGAAAACCAAAAGTGGCTATCGTTCGAGCACTCCAGAATTTGAAGGTGAATAAGATTTTGTGTTTCGTACCATCGCTCGTTATCGTGATAATGGACGAAAGAAAACAGCATCATCAGCAGAAATTTTAGAAAAGTAAAGAAGCGACTTGATCGAAACCCACGTCGCAGTGGCTGAAAAATGTCTCGTGAGCTGAACATATTGCAATATTCCATTCAACAAATATTGAAAAATGAGCTCGGGGTAAAGCCTTTGAAAGTCCAAACAGAGTAAGAACTTACACCGCAACATAAAGAAAATATGCTCAAAAGAGCTAAAGAGTTGATTCGCTTGGTCGAAAGTGGTGAACTGCCGAATTTGGTTTTCTCCTATGAGAAAGCATTCGTTGTCCAGCAGTTTGTAAACAAACAAAATGATCGCTTATACTTGCCAAAGGGGTCAGCTGAAAATGTGCACCTTCGGTCTGCCAACAGAACTCAAGCGCCGGCCATGGTGATGGTGTGGGCTGGTATAACAGCCGATGGGTTCTCCACTCGTATCGCGAAAATATTCTGGAGGATGTATTAAATCCTTGGGCATGCAAAACATTTCAGCCGCAGACCTTGGATAATTCCAACAGGACTCACCACCATCGCACCCTTGGGTGGTGAGTACTACTCAAGAATGGTTACAAAATGAGGTTCCTCTCTTCATTTCCAGCGCACAATGGCCACCAAAATATCCGGATACCAATCCGTTGGATTATTGTGTCTGGAGTTTTTTGGAAATCAAGGTTGGCACTAAAAAATACTAAAGTGTCGATCACCTCAAGCGAGCGCTTCGCAGGGAATGAACCAAAATACCGCAGAGCAACACTCGGGCAGCGTGTGACGGTTTCATTTGCCGTTTGAAGGTCATAATTCGTGCCAAAGGTGACCAATTCGAACAAATCTAAACTTATTCTAAAATGTAAGGCTATTTCCGATTTTTTTTAGCATTCATTCAAAAAAATTAAAAAAAAAAAAAAAATAAAAATTATAGCGTTTTTTATCTCACTTTGTACAGTTTATTTCACAGTTCACAATTTACCAATAAAATTAAAAAAAATATTTTCGGTTTTTTGGAAAGAATTAATGCAGCTATTTTCTTGATAAAACAAATAAAGCTACAGTAAAATCGGTCAGGCCGAAATTGGAATACCCTTCACCCATTAAGAACGGATTTAGAAATTTAAAAAAATCCTTTAAAAATTCTGTTAAGATCTTAAGAATACTGCATACCGTTATATTAAGGTCTATACGAAGACCTGGTCCTGCTTAGGCAATTTTTGTCAAAGGTTATTACAACATCCAAATACGAAATTTGAAACAATTCCGGGTAAATAAAGTAGCTAAATCATCATAATACTGGATATAGCGAGGTACCGATATATGAGGACCATACGAAGAACTTCACCTGCATAGTCATATTTATGTCAAAGGATGATGTACCCAGTACGAATTTACAATACGAAATTTGAAACCATGAAGGTTTAAAATAAAGCTAAAATCATCCAAATACCGGATATATGGAGGTACCGAAATATTGCGACTATTTGAAGACCTGGACATTAATTTTCTGTAATAGACTGTAGTACCCATTGCGAACTGCAAACAGGGAATTTCAAAGAATTCCGATGAATAATGTCGCTGATATCATCGAAATGACGAATATAGGTAGGTACCGTTATATGGAAGCTTTACGAAGTCGTGAACCTTCGTAGCTAATTTTCTGTCGCAGGCTATAGTGCCTATTATGAACTTTCAGTACGAAATTATAGGGAGCTACAATAATATGGGGGCTTTATCATAAAGTGGACCATACTTTGGTGGTGGATATAAAAGAAAATTATGAAAAATTATCAATTCCTATCCGGAACTGCAGTAAAATTTTATTCGAAACAAGTTTTGTAGAATATTTTGTCTTGTTACGATCCCGATTAAAGAATGTTTTTAACAATATTTTTTTAAAAAATAATCAAAAACTATCCTTCGTAACTCGCTTGAGGGCTTACATCTATAATAAAAGGGATTACATCTATAATAAAAAATAATTCTGGTATTGCTAAAAGGACCATTGCCTAAGATGTTATATGCCTTAACTTAAAAAAAGGAAAATGGGTAAAATTGTCAGTTCAGTTTTGGCATCTTATTTGGAATACCATAGTTATTTTGCTGTTGTAAAATTGTCAGGTGCAATGTAAACTTTCAAACGCCGATACATACATCTTCTATTTTTAGCTCCACTTTCATAATCTAATCATTCATTTCAGCTTGTACTTTTTTAGTATTTCTTTAGTTCAGAGTTCTCAAGTCCCAATACAAACCAGTAAGAAAGCTCAAAGTCGGGCGCGGCCGACTATATGATACCCTACACCAACATGCATATTTAGTAGAACTCTCGTAAAAGAAAGGTTTATATTGCAATTTCTGAGCTCTATGACATAACTGGTACAAAATATTATTAGGGTAGAGTGCATATTCCGAAAGTTGGAGATTTAAAAACCAAATCGGATGAAACATATAAATGGGAGCAAATTTGAAACTTTTCCTCTATGATAAGTTCGGTTGAATTTCGAAAATTCACTCCATTTGGGCTTTTTGGTGCACAATACACCTGAAAACTATTTGGTGCACAATACACCTAAAATCGAATAATTATATATATGGAGGCTATATACAAATCTGAGCCGATCTTCATAAAATTGAAAACGGCTATTTCTTGGCTGCATCTGATATCTCGTGCACAAGAAACCTATAATCGGATGAAGATATATATGGGAGCTATATCCAAATCGGAGCAGATCTTGATAAAATTTGAATCATGAATGTATCTGATATCTGGTGCAAAGTTTCAGTCTCGTTGAGTGCATATTACGAATGTGAGAGACTTAAACACCAAATCGGATGAAACATATATGGGAGCTATAGCTATATCTGAACCGATTTTCACCAAATTTGAAGCACATGCTTGTAGGCTGAATTCTGTCGGATGCAGCAAAATTCACAACATTTGGACTGATGTTAGCCATTTGGTGCATAAGAAACCTAAAATCGGATGAAGATATATATGGGAGCTATATCTAAATTTGGACCCATTTTCACCAAATTTGAAGCACATGCGTGTAGGCTGAATTCTGTCGGATGCAGCAAAATTCACACCATTTGGGCTGATATTAGCCATTTAGCGCACAAGAAACCTAAAATCGGATGAAGATATATATGGGAGCTATATCTAAATTTTGACCGATTTTCACCAATTTCAATAAGGCTTTTCCTTGAGCCAAACAAATGTTATTTACAAAATTTCATCTCAATCGAATAATAAATGCCACCTGCACAAAAATACATTGACAGACGGACTGACATGCATAAATCGACTCAGAAAGTGATTCTATGAAGATCCTCAAAAGTAACAATGGGTCGATCTAGCTTCCTTCTCCATGTTACAAACAAATGCAGAAAGACATAATACCTTTACCACTATGTGGTGTGGGGTATAAAAAGTAGTCCATTTAGTCGAAATTTGGTAAGTTGTATATCAGATTTATGTCAGATACAAAAAGGACAACATTGCCAAATAACTTCTCCCGCATAAATGATCAACGGTTTAAATAATCATAACGCAAGTCAAAATATACAACGCTTCGCCTTTTACAGGCTACGTCAATAAATTCTGAGCCCAGAGTGTAGGTCACTCATCATCACTCTACTACTTTCTAAGTATAGTAGATAAAAAAGTATAGACATATAGCGTACCGAATAGTATAAGAATCAATATAAAGATGTATTTGTAAATATAGCTTTTCATTTTACTATTATCGGATTTATACGCAGGATAAAAAACCAATTTAATATTTTTTTTTAATTCCACTCCAAAACCTGTCAATTAATATTCAACTAACAATTCAAACCATTACAATTTTCCTTCCTTCTTTTCCTTGCATTGATCAACATCATGAAAATAAATATTTTTCCAATTTACATACATTCCAACAAATAATTTAGCAACAACAAAAAAATACTTACCCAAATTAAAGACAATAATAATAATGATGTTAAATATTGCATAAAATTTGCAATTAATATTTGTAATTAAATGCATATTTTCTGAGTTTTTCCGCCTTCTTCCTTTTTCGCTTTCCACACTAATGAAAATTAAATTTCGTTTTCCACCTTTAAAAGGTGCTGCGCTGCTACCGGGCGTTTTGTAATGTTTCACTCGCTGTGGCCACTAAGAATTTTTCTTTTTCACTTAAATGTAGTTTATGGGGAAAATTTTCTTCTTTGACTTTTTGTGTGTTCGTTCTTTTTCCGTTCGCTCAAAATTTAAATTAACAGGGTCCGAAAATAATTACGGTTTTCATAATGATGCGTTATTTTAATTTTCCTTTCGGTTGCCATTTACAGGTGTTTTGCATATATTTTTGTAACTGAGGTTGTTCGCAACTGTAAATAAAAGAAATAAAGAGGAAGGTGAATAATTTGCGTTTTTTTTTCGTTTAGTAGAAAATAGCAAAGGAATGTATATTTTTCATTAAATCGTTGGGAATTATTAAAGGGAGGTGATTTAATCAGTACAATCGTATTGGTTGACATGGTTCTTTATAAATTGTTGGGCTAACGTGAAATTGTAAAGTTGTATGCAATGATCCTCAATTGGTAACCACTAATTATTCTAAAATTGAAGGTGTTTTTTTTTTCTATCTGTGAGTTCCATAATTTCTGAGTTAAAAATAAAATGGGGAACTGCACTGCTGCCTCCCAGACCCTATTGCGGTGTCCTCTAAAACTGATTTCTATATCTTAGCGAATTTACTTTAATTAGCTTTTATTTTAATATATAACACTTTTCCTATTTTCTGGAGGTGTTTCTATATATCCTACGCCACTAAGTGGTAAGGGTATTATGTCTTTGTGCATTTGATTGTAACATGGAGAAGGAAACGAGATAGACCCATAGTTACTTTTGATGATCTTCATAGAATCACTTCCTGAGACGATTTATGCATGTCAGTCCGTCCGTCCGTCCATGAATTCTTGTGAACAAAATGTAGATCACATTCATTATCCGATTGAGATGAAATTTTCCAAACAATATCAGTTTGGCCCAAGGCCAAACCGTATTGAAATTGAAGAGAATCGATTCAAATTAGATACAGCTCCCATGGTGAGATGAAAAAAAAAACTGCAACCAATTTCAGACTGCTGTCATTTCTAAGCCACTCGTCCGAAAGTTGTTAAAATTATTCCACTGACACCTCATTATATTGTTTACAAGTGTACAAGAGCATTTTGGTGATCATTTTCCAGAAAAAAATGATTTGTGATGGAATTCCAGCGTGATAGTG
The DNA here is from genome assembly GCF_030504385.1 of Musca domestica. Taxonomy (NCBI): domain Eukaryota; kingdom Metazoa; phylum Arthropoda; class Insecta; order Diptera; family Muscidae; genus Musca; species Musca domestica. The sequence goes on along the minus strand of NW_026712275.1, from coordinate 452,424 downwards.
TGATTTCTTTATATTTGGCTGGAAAACCACAAGAGGCTATCGTTAGATCAATCCAGCATTTAAATGTGAATAAATCTTTTGTGTCTCGTACCATCGCTCGTTACTGTGATATTGGTAGCGTAGCCCGCTGTCAAGGAAGGAGACGGAAGAAAACAGTAACATCAGCAAAAATGGTTCGAAAAGAAGCGACTTGATCGAAACCCGCGTCGCAGTGCCCGAAAAATGGCTCGTGAGCTGAACATATCACAATATTCCATTGGGCAAGTATTGAAAAATTAGCTCAGGGTTAAGCCATTAAAATTCCAAAAATTGCAAGAACTTAAACCGCAACAGGAAGAAAATAGACTGAGAAGAGCTAAAGAGTTGCTTCGTTTGGCCGAAAGTGGTGAACTACCGAATTTGGTTTTCTATGATGATGTGCAGCAGTTTGTGAACAAACAAAGTGATCGTGTTTACTTGCCAAAGAGGTCAGCTGAAAATGTGCAGCACAAAAACCAGAACTCCAGCGCTGGCAGTGGTGATGGTGTGTGCCGCCAAAACAGCCAATGATTGCTCTCCGCTCGTATTAATCGACCGTTGCATTAGAATAAATGCCGAATTTTTTCGCGAAAATATGATGGAGGGTGTATTAAAGCCTTGGGCACGCAAACATTTTGGCCGCAGACCTTGGACATTCCAACGGGACTCAGTACCATCGCAGTCAGCACGCGCCACCCAAAAATGGCTACAAAATGAGTTTCCTCTCTTCATTTCCAGCGCACAATAGCCACCAAAATCTCCGGATTCCAATCCATTGGACTATTGTATGTGCAGTATTTGGGAAAGCAAGGTTGGCACTAAAAAATACCAAAGTGTTGGTCACCTCAAGCAAATGTCCTGCCGGGAATGGGCCAGACTACTGCAGATCACCATTCGGGCAGCGTGTGACGGTTTCATTGGTCGTTTGAATTCCATAATTCGTGCCAAAATGACCAATTTGAACAAATCTAAACTTATTGTAAAATTTGATGCAATTTCCGACATTTTTTGCTTTCATTCAATAAAATTTAAAAAAAAATGTAAAAATTATGGCGCTTGACTTTGCTGCAGTTTCTTTTATATCACCCTGTATCTTCAACGGATTTGTGATTATAAGTGCACCAAATAGCCAATATCAGTCCAAATGGTATGAATTTTGCCACATCCGACCGCATTCAGTCTTGTAGCAAGTACATCCTAATTGCTGAAAATCGGTTCAGATATAGCTTTAGCTCTCATATTTATGTTTCATCCGATTTAGTGACAGATACAGACCAGAAATACCTCTGTCAAATTGGTCGGATCGGCTCCCATATATATTATTATCCAATATCAGGCTTATTGTGCATCAAATGGCTAATATCAGCCCAAATGAACTAAATCTCGGCAATATCGATTGAATTCATCCTAGAAATAACTAGTTAAAATTTTTGAAAATCGGTTCAGATGTAGCTGTAGCTCACATTTATATGTTTCATCCGATTTGGGGTTGTAAGTCCCGATATAAGGTTTATTGTGCACCAAGTGGCTAACATCAGCCAAAATTCACTGAATCTCGGCAATTCCGACTGAATTTATCCTTGAAATAAGTACTTCAATATTGGTGAAAATCGGTTCAGATACAGCTATAGCTCCCATATATATGTTTCATCTAATTTGGGGTTTTAAGTCCCTCCACAACAATGCTATTTGATACCGGATATCAGATACAGCCCCGAAATTCGTCTATTAAATTTTATCGAGATCGGAAAAGATTTGCGTATAGCTCCCATACATATCTTTATCCGATATAAGGTTTATTGTGCATCAAATGTCTAATATCGTCTCAAATAAACTGAATTCCATTGAAGCAAATATTTTAAATTTGGAGAAAATCGGTTAAGATATAGCTATAATTCCCGTGTAGATGTTTCATCCTATTTGGGGTTTAAAGTTCGTCATATGCGTAATATGCACTCCACAGGAAAGATCTTTGGTACCTGTTATCAGATACAGCTCAGAAGTATGTGCCTAAAGGTTTGTCAAGGTCGGTTCAGATATCATTATCAGGTTTCAGGTGTATTGTGCACCAAATTGCTAATATCAGCCAAAATATACTGAATTTCGGTTCAGATATAGCTATAATTCCTATATATATGTTTTTCCGATTCTGTTTTAAAGTCCCTCAAATGCGTAATATGCACTCCATAACAATGATATTTGATAGCGGTTATTGGTCACACATATATATAATATTACCTCAAATTGAATCGATTTGTTCATATTCAACCGAATTTTTCCATCTGGTGAAATTCGGTCCGGTATATCTATTGCTATAATAAATATTTCTTAATATAATTCTTCTTGAAGTCTTATCATGTACTCATACAAATTGTTATTTGGTACTAAAGGTATAAACGGCTACATCAAATTTGTTGAAATCAATTCAGAGTTGGATATAGTTCCCAAATTGTGACTTGTCTTAAGCCATGATACGTATTCAAATAAGATTCATAGTCAGCATGATATACTTTATATAAATTCCCAACATACTTTTTTATATCTTCTAAATACGCCGACTTGTGACCTTTATTACTGGTTTTTATTATCGCTTTATCTCTATAGCTTTATCATTATCGCTTTATCATTATCGCTTTTATACACCACTGTCAGGAAGTGCACAACTTATTAATAATCTGGTAGACACTGTGACGTATTCGTAATATCCTAAATAACAAATTATGAATCATACGCCACCTATTACATGTGAAATTATTCTCAACATGTTGATATTGTATTTACTTCCACTTCATAGCAACAACGAGTATTAAGTCATTTCCTTATTCTTTCACAGAAAAATTATTTCAAATAATTCTATTTTTAGTTATAGCATAATACTCGTTTCTGTATTAGACAAAAGACCCCCGCTATCATATATCATATTCTTCGAATTGAAATTGAATTAACCAATTCGATATGTAGTCAACAACTTAATAAGCCATGGGAATTTTCAACACGTATCTGGACATACAGGTTTATTAGATGTTCTGATTAAAACGAATAAATTGAATTCCACTACACACACAGACGTGCGCGCACAGACATACAGAGGTGGAAACAAACATACGTGCCATTAAATAAAAATACCGAATTTACACGTTTATTTACTAATTTGAAACACGTGTGCCCGTGAACCAGATTTTTTTTTTGTGTGGCAAGCAATGCAAACGAACATTCACATCAATATCAGTCATAGAACTGTTTTGTTTTGAAGAATTTATTGTATATTAATATGGGACAGACATGTGTGGATTTAAATACAAATCATATTGAGCATATTATATATGTCTCCTGTACCCATCATTACAAACTTCAGAATTTGTCCCATAAGTTTTAGTATATTATAGTACATCTATGGTACATTCTAGCACTTTTTATATTATTTTGTTAAGATTTTTCCCAAAACCCACACAAGCTGCGCACCAAGACTGATCCTGGTGCAAAATTTCAAGTTTCTAGCTTTAGCTTTGGTCAGGGAGTTATTTCACTACTAATAGAATATAAAAAGTACTAAAATGTACCATAAATGTACTATAATACACTAAAACGTATTGTACAAACGGGATGAGCTAGAATTTTGAAATTTGGTATGAGGGTCACGGATGGAGTGCAGGATAGATGTTCTAAAGGGTTTTTGGAAATTCGAAGTTAAAGGTTACGAAAAGTTCTAAAATGGAACTTAGCTTCTAAATTGTTACCATTTGGTATTATGTGAACGGGTAGATCTAAAAACATGAAATTTGTGTACTAAATACGCGAACTGTACTAAAGAGTATTAAATTTAGAACAACTTGCTTTAGGATGAACGGATGAAGTGGAATTTTAAAATTTGCTATAGCGGTCCCTGTTGGTGGTAGGTTAGTGACAAAGAATTGATTTTGAAAATGTGTACTACAAGTGTAGAAAAATTCTAAATAGTACCATACTTGGTACAATTTTATATTTGGCGAAAAGTTAGGGTTTGATATCTGCAATTTGGTATAAGGGCCCATATGTTCATATGTGCAGATCGTGTAGCCTGGACATATGGACGTGGTTTTGGAAATGTGTACTATAATACTAAGGAAAGATTAAGGTCACTTTTGGTGATTGTGGTGCTATAGTTGTTCAGAAAGTAGTAAATTGAAATAAATTTTGTATTTGTGAAAGGAATAAAGCTAGAATTCCGAGATTTGATATTGCGGTTTATGTGTAGCCTGGACACATGGCGGTAGTTTCGGATATGTGTACAATAATTGTACGAATAGTACTGAATAGTACTATATGTGGTATTGCATGAAGGATAGAGATAAAATTCTAAAATTTGATATTTCGAATACTGATGTTATCTGCGTTTGAGATTTGGTTTGGAAATGCGTCCTATATTTGTAGGAAAAGTTCTAAATAGTACTAAATTTGGTAATAGGGGAAATTACAAAGCTTAAATCCACCAATTTGTTATTGAGGTCATTTTTGGTTTGTAGGGTTTACGTATGGATATGGTTCGGTAAATGTGCCTTATGACTGTTGAAAAGTAATAGATGGTACTTCATTTGGTATTGGGTGAAAGAATATAGCTGAAATTATTAAAATGTATACTGAGGTCACTGTTGGTGTCTTTGGTTAAAATATGAAGATAGGTTTTGAAATGTGTGCATTAATTGTACGAAAAGTATTAGATAGTACTAAGTTCGGTATTGGGTGAAGAATAAGCCAGGAATCTTGAAATTTGATATTAAGGTCTCGGTTGGTTTGTAGGGTTTACATATGAATGGTGTGTACTATGATTGTACAAAAAGTACTAAATAGAACTAAATTTGCTTACAGAATTTAGTACTTTTTTCAATTTAGCACGCATTTCCAAAAACTGTCCCTTGTCTAACATACAGTTACGCTCTTATCAGAATTCCTAAGTTCAGCTCTATTGATTCACATGTTTCAAATTAGATGTCATTTATTTATTTGTGCAGCTTATAGTACGAATTTCTAGTAGACTAGACTATTACTCATAATTCCATTTCTTTCTTTACACTATATATTCAATTTAGTACCATTTAATAAATGTCTTTCATACACGGTATAGTAGTGGATTTCCAAATTCGACACCTCTAACAGCAGTGTATTCACAGTTATCCTTATACCAAAATTCATAAAACCACTTATATTCCCATGCTATGTGCTAAATTGAGTTCAATTGAATGCGATTCCAGAAAGTTAGTTCATCGATCCTCGAAGACTCCTCATTCCAACTTTCAGTTTTACATATACCATATACCAAATTTAATTCCATTTAGTACTTTTTTATACAAGTGACCCGAATACCAAATTTCATATTATCCTAAATTTTGTACTATTTAGTACAGCTCTTACACTTAGTACATATTTCAAAATCCACCTTCTTATATCATCCCTAGTTCCTCAACACATTTTTTATACCAAATTTCTACATTTCAGCTCTATTCGTTCACATAATACCAAATGGTCCTAGATATTGTGCTTTTTAGTATTGCTAGTTCACTTGTTATTCGAATTTCCATTAAACATGTGGTTCGTATATTCTACACAACATCAAAGACGCTCATTCCAAATTTTAGATTTCCAGCTGTCTTTCAAATTTAGTACCATTTAGTACTTTTTCAACTTTTTGGTAAATATTTTCGAAACCACATTCAAATTTCAACCTTAAGAGAATCCAATATCAAAAGTTAAAATTTCCAGCTCTATCCGTTCATCCAAAACAAAATTAGTGGTGCACATATCACAAACCAACTCCTTAATTAAAAACCAGTAAAGAAAGACTTAAAGTCGGACGGGACGACTTTATGATACCCTACTCTACATTGCTAATTTAGTAGAGCTCCACATAACAATTAAATGATTTTAAAAGCTATGATTATAATTATAATTTAAAGTTCAAAGGACTAAATATGCCGAAGCATTTGTATCTTTAAAATTCGGACATCTGTTGCCCATTTGGTGCACAAATAATTTAAAACCGATTAAAAATATATATGGGAGCTATATCCAAATCTGAACCGATAACTTGGCGAAGATATTTCTGAGCTGTATTTGATATATATCCCCAAATATTGCTGTTGCAGAGTGCATATTACGGCTACGGAGGACAAAAATAACAAATCGGATGAACAATATATATGGGAGCTATAGCTATATCTGAACCGATTTCGATCAAATTTGGCATACTTATTTCTAGGCCTAATTTGGTTGTATGTGCAAAATTCCATACTATTCGGGCTGATATTACACGTTTGGTGCACAATAAAAAGCAAATCGGACGAAGATATATATGGGAGCTATATCTAAATTTTTACCGAATATCCCCAATTTCAATAGGGTTGGTCCTTGGGCCAAACAAATAATTTGTTCAAAAGTTCATCTGGATTGGGTAATAAATTCAACCTGCATTTTGTTCGCAAAAATACATTAACAGACGGACGGACGAACAGACCGACGGACATGCATAAATCACAATGTTCTTATATGCAGATCATCAAAAGGAACTCGGAACTCTCGTTTCCGTTTGCCTGTTGCAAACAAATGCACAAAGACATAATACCCTGACCACCTTGTTGTGTAGGGTATAAATTGAAGAGAGGAGAACTCTGTTTAGGTTACTTTGCGATGTAAATTTTCAAAACTCAAATTCGCGTGTATCCTTTTTTAATTTTACTTCCAAAATGTACAGATTTTTTTTTTTTTTTTTTTTTTGTAGACATTTGTATTAACTTTTATTATTTAAACAAATAATTGTCTTGTCATTTTTAGTTATGTTCTGTTGATAAACCCACCTTAATATTATGCCATAATTCATGGTTATATAGTCCAATGTTCTTGTACTTTTTTTTTTTTTTTTTTTTTGTTTAGTCGCTCTCATGGTATGGCACTAAGTAATGTGTCTGCCAGACATTTTGGCATACGAATGAAATAGACAGACAAATGGAATAGTCAAATGAGTTCATTTGAAACATTGCCACCAATCAATCCTCTTAAGGTCTCCTCCACCCGGTTATTATGCTTTTGAATGACATAAAACGTGTTAAGAATCAAGTGTCTGCCGAATACTGGAAATTTATGATAAAAGGCAATTTGACTTCTAAGATGAAAATTGCCAATATCTATGTTAAGATCGTTATGGCTGACATTTGGTTTATGTGCGGAGCATCATGTGGCATAAGTGGTAATAAAATGTTGTTGAAAAAAATATATTGTTGTGGAGAAAATTCCCGGGGGGATTAAAAAATATTAAATTTAAGAAAAATGGTAAAGAAACAAAAGTTGTAAGTTAAGAAAAAATTTTAAAAATATTTTAAGTCTTATATAACGTGTAAAAACTTTTGGAATTCATTGAATGACTAAAAGGCGTCTATGTTAACTTAGTATCCGACCAAATATATTTTTATATTCCTAAGATATCTAGTCTTATATTTACTAATAAATTATGAATTTTGAATTCATTAACTTTCCACACTTAGGTATAGCCCCTATATAAAGGTGCTTCCTGATTTCCTATAATTTGAATGACTTGGGAATACAGGGTCAGATTAAAAAACTGCAACCAACTTCAAACTGATGTGAATTCTAAGCCTCACGTCCGACAGCTGTTAAAATTAGTCCAGTGACAGTTCCTTATGTTGTTTACAAGCATACAAAAGCATTTTGGTGAGAATTTTTCCGGAAAAAAGTTATTCGTGATGGAATTCAAGCGTGATAGTGTGATTTCTTTATATTTGGCTGGAAAACCACAAAGGGCTATTGCTAGAGCACTCCGGCATTTAAATGTGAATAAATCTTTTGTGTCTCGTACAATCGATCGTTACCGTGATACTAGTAGCTTAGCCTGACGTCAAGAAAGTTTGGTTCGAAAATTAAAGAAGCGACTTGATCGAAACCCGCGTCGCAATGGCCGAAAAATGGCTCGTGAGCCGAACATATTGCAATATTCCATTCGCAAATATTGAAAAATGAGCTCAGGGTAAAGCCATTGAAATTCCAAAAAGTGCAAGAACTTACACCGCCAGAACTCAAGCGCGGGCCATGGTGCTGGTGTGGGCCGCAATAACAGCCGATGGTCGCTCTCCGCTTGTATTAATCTACCATGGCATCAGAAAAAATGCCGAATATTATAGCGAAATTATTTTGGAGGGTGCATTAAAGCCTTGGGCACATAAACATTTTGACCGCGGACCTTGGCCATTCCAACAGGATTCAACACCATCGCACTCAGCACGCTCCACCCAAGAATGATAGCAAAATGAGGTTCCTCGCTTCAATTCCAGCGCACGATGGCCACCAAAATTTCCGGATACCAATCCGTTGGGCTATTGTGTCTGGAGTATTTTGGAAAGCAAGGTTTGGCACTAAAAATACAAAAGTGGGGATCAACTCAAGCAAGTGCTCCTCCAGGAATGTGTCAAAATATTTAAATATTAAAGCCTTGGGCAAGCAAACATTTTGGCCTCAGACCTTGGACATTCCAACATGACCCAGTACCATCGCACTCAGCACCATCCAAGAATTGCTACAAAATTTGGTTCCTCGCTTCATTTTCACCGAACAATTGCCACCAAAATCTCCGGATACCAATCCGTTGGACTATTGTGTGTGGAGTATTGTGGAAAGCAAGGTTGGCACTAAAAAATACCAAAGTGTCGATCACCTCAAGCAAACGCTTCGCCGGGAATGTGCCAAAATACCGCAGAGCAACATTCGGGTAGCGTGTGACGTTTTTATTGGCCGATTGAAGGTCATAATTCGTGACAAAGGTGATAAATTTGAACATAGCTAAACTTATTCTAAAATGTGATGCTATTACCGACATTTTTGCTTTAATTCAATAGGTAAAAAATGTATCAATTGGTCCCAAAGAACTAATTTGAATAGAGAGATGAAGGGGTATTAAAAAAATCATTTTAAGAGTATCGATTCTAGTAACTGTGGTACACCGAAGTATCCAGAAATGCCTTTCGAGACCATGTTCATCTCCCGTGGCTTCCCAACCGATTTTCAATTAAAATTCTCGAAAAAAGAAACTATAAAATTATCATTTTGGAGTGGACCCAAGCCCCCTTGGCCACCACCTCGGCAATGGTGTATGCATTATGTATTCTCATTCCGTAACAGAGTAATTTGTTCCCTTGCACTCCTTTCCATTTTAAAACATCTTCATTTAGTACCTGCTTGAATTCGCTTTGGTTTCGTGCCAAAGGTGACCAATTCGAACAAATATAAACTTATTCTAAAATTTGATGCTATTTCCGACATATTTGTTTTCATTCAATAAAATTAAAAAAAAAATGTAAAAGTTATGGCGTTTGACTTTGTTGTGGTTTTTTTATTTCACCCTGTATAGCACCTCATGTCTAAAGAATAAATAAAAATGTCCCAGATAACAAATGTATCAATTGGGCCCAAAGAACTAATTTGAATAGAGAGATGAAGGGATATTAAAAAGGTCATATTAGGAGGATCGATTCTAGTAACTATGGTACCATCGACGTGTCCAGAAATGCCTTTTGAAACCATTTCCATTCCCCGTGAGGCCCCAACCGACAAATAATAGGGTTTTCTATTAAAATTCTCTAAAAAAAATATCTATAAAATTATTATTTCTGAGCCTAAGCTCCTTGGCCACCACCCTGGCAATGGTGTATGCATTATGTATTCTCATTCTGTACCACAGTAATTTGCTTCCTTGCACATCTTCATTTTGTAACTTCGAAGGATAATTGCTTGAATTCGCTTTGGTTTTCATGAATCACAAAGCAATAACTCACGCGGTATTAAATTCCAGTATCTCTCCATAAAATCATCTATATATGTGTGTGCAAGATACATCAATTATCCTCATTATAACCTTGAACTCTTTTTGCTGTTATTCTGTTAACATTTAAAGGTAATTATCTAATTACTTTAAACATCATACCAAATCAATATTTTACAACAAAAGCTGAAAAGTTTGAAAGTTTTCTGTACCCGCAACTCAAATATGCGGTTAACAAAATACACAGACACACACACACACACCAACACATAAACTTTGTTTCTTTCATTAGCATGCAAACAAACACACACACACAGCCACACAACCATTTACAACTCTTGTACATGAAATATCCCTAGTTACAGCAGCAGCAGCAACAGCAGTAGCAAATCTAAACCATACAACCCCTCCCTTCTAATTGTTTCCATTAAGAAGAAGACAAAATGAACACTTGAATGCTGGTTACAAAGTTCAATGGAAATCAATGGATTTGGATGCAGGAAAAGGGTTGGGTTGGAGGGTTGTGGGTACCATGAAAGCGAATCACAGAGAAAACGATGTAAATTAATTCAAATTAATTCCAGGTGAAATACAACGAATGACAACACTAATTATGAAAGTTTTCTTCCATTTGGTTTCCATTTTTGCAAAAAAAAAGTAAAGTTTGTTTTCCTTGCTTTTTAGCGTTAACTTCATTGCATTTTGTAAATACTTTTTTTTCCATTTAAAAAATTAAAAAAGTAAATTCTAGAAGGAAAATTAATTGTGTTTTTGCAACTTTATGTTAGGAAGGTACAGGGTAGCCCATATTCGACGGGCACATCTGGCAACGCCATAACTTTTGACAGAGATGTTACATCGCTTAATGACATACCGCGTTTGAAGCGTCAGTCCAAGCAGATTTTTACATTGAACCAATACACGCCACGCGAGCGCTCTGAAATAGTTGAAATTTACATTCAACAGAAGAAGTCAATTGTGAAAACTCAACGTGCTTTTAAAACATTAAAAAATGTGAGAAGAGCGCCTTCTAAGAACACCATTAAGCGTTTATACGAAAAATTTTCGACTGGTAAGGCTCTTTCTAATCCGAAGAGGCCATATAAAAGTCGACTAAGGCGATCGGCCGAGATTATCGCTGCCGTACGAGCCAGTGTTGAGAGGTCCCCAAGAACATCCCAAAAACGCCGTTCTCAGCAGTTGGGCATGGCTCTGTCCACTTTACAACGGATTATTCGCATTGATTTGCATTTGTTCCCGTACAAAATTCAATTGACGCAAAGAATGTTGCATGCGGACAAGCCTCGTCGATTGGAATGGGCCCAAAGGGCCCAAAGGTCCGTCGAATATGGGCAACCCTTATATTGGTAGTGCCATAAGGATTGTAACTTAACGAATGACCCATGCATATCTGGAAGCAATATTTTTTAAAAATCTAAGGTCTGGAAAATAGAAAGTAGGGAAAGAATGTACGACGGCGGAGCCGATTTTATCTTACCCTACCCTAATATGCATATTAAGAGAGCTACCTATAAGAAAATAAACGTTTGGGTATTTGAAGAAAGTAAATAATGCGTTTTACGGCTTTAAATGGGATTAAAATTGACATCGAATAGAGCCAATGGCAGCTGTACCTTCACTGATTTCCAGTACATTTTACGGAAGTATTTATACCCTACAACACATAGTGGTAAGGGCATTTGTTTGTTACATGGAGAAGGAAGCGAGATGGACCCATAGTTACTTTTGAGGATCTTCATAGAATCACTTTCTGAGTACATATAAGTATGTCAGTCCGTCCGCCCATCCGTCCGTCCATATATTTTTGTGAACAAAATAAAGGTTACATTTATTATCCGATTGAGATGAAATTTCCCAAACATTACTTGTTTGGCTATCCCTATTGGCTATCCCTATTTGGCTATCCCTATTGGTGATAATCGGATCAGATTTAGATATAGCTCCCAAATAACTTCAACCGATTTCAGGCCAATTGTGCACCAAATGGAAAATATAATTTCAAGTGACCTGGATTTTGTCACACCGAATTCAGTCTAGAAGCAAGTACATCAAATTTGGAGAAAATCGGTTCAGATATAGCAATAGCTCCTACATATATGTTTCATATGGGGTGTATCAAAATTTAATCGAGATCGGTTCAGATTGGGATATAGCTCCCATATAAATCTTTAACCGATTATCGAGATCGGATCAGATGATAATATATATATATATATATATATATATATATATATATATATATATATATATATATATATATATATATATATATATATATATATATATATATATATATATATATTATATATATATATATATATATATATATATATCCTCAAACAATTTCGGGTTAATTGTGCACCAAATGTCACAAAAGCCCTGAATTATGGTACATCCGAATGAATTCAATCCAGAAGCAAGTAGATAGTATCAAGATAGTTTCCGATTTGGATATCGGTCCCATATATATCTTCAACCCAATTCGGTTTAATTGTGCACCAAATGGCCAATATCAGTCCAAAAGTCCTGAATTTTGGTACATCCGACTGAATCCATTCTAGAAGCAACTACATCGAATTCGGAGAAAATCGGTTCGGATATAGCTATAGCTCCCATATATATGTTTCATCCGATTTCGAGAATGAGTCCCTTAAGTTAGTTTGATATAACTCCCATTTATATTATTAACCGATTTCGGGTTAATGACCAATGTCTGTCAAAATATCCTGAATTTTGGTACATCCGACCGAATTCAGTCTAGAAGCAAATAAGCCGATTTCAGGTTTATTGTGCAAATAATGGCTTATATCAGCGCAAATGGAATGAATTTCTTTACGTACGTTTGCATTTTGTGCTACTCGACTCCGGAATATATTTTTTAATATAATCCATCTCCAAGTGATATCATGCACTCCGTAGCAAACTATTACTGCTCTAAAGCCAAATATTGATAGGTGGTATGATCTACTTGAAATAAATTCTTTTGTTATGGCCGCGCCCGACTTTAGACTTTTCCTTAATGATTATGATTATTATAAAATGGATCAAAAACTGATTTCATTGCTTGATTTGACAGTACCTTTACATATGATAATAATACGCCAATCGCTCTGTATTTTTTAATGAGATTAGCTTTTCGGACAGGACAATAACCTACTTTCTGGAAATTGGAGACAGAGCAAATATATACATCATATTTGTTTTTAATATTTTTCAGACATTCCATTAACAAGACAAGGGGCGGTCAAAAACCAAGGTAAACCTTTAGCATGTAGAAACGGCATTATTTAAAGAATCATGCAGATCATAAAACATACATGGTCACATGCAAGTGAAGCTATCGATTACAAATCTAAACTTTAAACTGAATTATTTGTAATCATAAATTATCGAAAATTAGAGGATGAAGTAGACCAACAGAAACTTTACTGTCAATTGACGATCACACGTGACCGAACGTGTTTAAAATGTTTAAGGAATTGAAAATTGTTCTACATTTTCCCATATAACGGGTATTCCAGTTAATCGGTATTTATAGGATAATACCAAAATTTTCCTAAGAAATTGTTTGGAATTCTAAATATGAAATTTTAAGAGGATACTATCCTCTCAGACAGAATTTGGTCTATATAGGTTTAATAATATAATCGAAATAGATAAAAACAAGTAAAAAAGTATCCGTCGGTTTTGCCGACAGATGTATACCCTAGACTTCTGTTATTAATTTTCAAACTCTCGACGCTCTATGGAGTGGGTTTGGAAAGAATGGGTCATTATTGTTCATTTCGTATCAGATTTGTGAAATTTATAGAGGGTTGGATGCTTATTTCGCTTTCTTTGAGCGTTATATTTTTCAAAAATTTGAGCCCAATGTGGGGCAGGTAGCAAAAGAAATGTTCCGATATCTACCATCTTTATAACAGATCTTGTGATGAAGAAAATATTGAGATGTACCATGTCTGAAATGGAATCGGATGTTCATTTCACTTTTTATGAACTTCATGGATATTCAAAATTTTGAGCGTTTAAGGGGGAGGTACCAGAAGGAGTTAACCGATATATTCCGTCTTACTACCAGATCTTAGGTTCATAAAAATAGTAGAATATGTGAAATATGAAGACAATCGGACTCTTACCTCACATTATATGAGAGTTGTAATTATTCAAAATTTTGACCATTTGTGGGGGAGGTACTTGATGGAGTGGACCGATTTTGTCCATTTTCACACCTGACCTAGCACTGACGAAAATGTTAGGAAGTGCAAAGTTGAAGCAAAATCGGATTATCCTTTCTCTTTCTGTACAAAAAATATATTTTTTAAAAATTTCGACCTTTTGTGGGGGAGGTACCAGAAGGAGTGGACCGATATTGCCCATCTCCGAACTCGATCTAAGTTTGACAAAAATATTACGATGTACCCAGTTTGGGCCAAATCGGATACTCCCTTCGAGAGTTATCGTGCACACCAGCCAGACAGACAGACGGACGGACGGATATCGCTAAATCGACTTCAAATTTTCTGAAACGGATTTGCTCCAAAGAGACCTAGGGTCTAAAATCGTTATTTCGACTGGGAACGTTTTGACCGTATCAAATTGTATATACCCGCTGTAGCCATATGGCTGAGTGTATAATCCCTATATTCTTGGTAGGTTCATATAATAGAAACACCCACTAAGTTTTTCCTTATCTCATGGTTGTGGATACAAGTGTTCATCCCGGGCAAACCCCCTTCAAATTGCCCTTCGTTCAATAAATAGGCAACAGTCGAATTAACAAATTTAGTAGTAGCGTAAGAAGTAATATATCCACAAATTTGTAATTAATGGCTAGCAGGAATTGTAATTTATTTATAATTTACAGTTTAAAAGAAGCAAAGTTGTCTTTTTCTTCTGTGTGTTGGTCTTTTCATCTCTACGCATTCTTCAAGAATCAACAGTAACTCTCAGTTAAACTACATTATAACTTTTAACTTTAATCTGCTTATAGCATTTAATGGAATGACTAAAGCATTTTTTCTATGACGAGGGTGGTATAATTGCAGAGATCACGAAGTCACAAAAATGAATACGCAGAATCTCAGGAAATTGAAAATAGTGGTGAAAAGTAGTAAACGATGCAGTCTCGTCTTGAATCCCATTGACATTGTATATCGAAGTAAATGCGCTAAAGCTTATACGAATTAAACACCAGAACAACGACTCAATTTCTA
Source organism: Musca domestica (assembly GCF_030504385.1). Lineage (NCBI taxonomy): Eukaryota > Metazoa > Arthropoda > Insecta > Diptera > Muscidae > Musca > Musca domestica. The sequence goes on along the minus strand of NW_026712275.1, from coordinate 437,373 downwards.
ATAACATTCTATTAACAAATTATTTTTTTTTCTTTGTAGGAATATCTTCTACCGCTTTATCCGATTGTCTTCTCACATTCGTAATATACATTCGACAAAAATAATATGTTGTACTAGATATCTTGTAGAGCTCGGAAATACCTCTGCCAAATTTTAACAATATTAGTTCAGATGTGGTTATAGCTTCCACATACATATATCTTCAAGCTCTTTCGAAAATGTTCTATGATACTGTTTTTTTAATTTTGAAAATTTTTAATTTTTTAAAAATTTAGAACTTTTACCAATTATTAGCAAATGTTCCTTTAATTTCACTGTCACACAGTTTTTAGTACATTTTAATACTTTCATTCTTTCTACAAATTTTCAAAAATTTTCTGATCTTATTAAAAGTGACCCACATGCCAAATTTGAGAATCTGGTCTTAAAAGGGTAGAATTATATCCCCGAGAACTTATTTTAGTTTTTCAGATTTTCAGATTTTCTAACATATTTTCCATGACTTTTTGTTGTATACATATTTAGTTGGTATTCCAGCTCTAAGTAATTATAAAATTTACCTAAGGACTTAGTTGGAAATGGAACAACGCTAATAACGGAATTGTAAAAACATTGCATTAAATAACATTTGAAGAAAAGCGGACAAAAAGATAACAACTAAAGGGACATTGGAGAAATAGCACTGATAGTAAGGCTACCCTCACGCCTGGCAAATCCAGCTGAAGCAATGCAAGGGTACCGACTGAAGGCCAGCAACACCAAATCACCTTGTGTAGTTGAAAACTATTGAAATGCCAACATAACTGAATACCGGAGTACCGATAACAGGCAGAAGGCATCATGAAGACCATAAGTTGTAGTGTTGTGGAACAGATACACACACCCACACTTATATGTTTATGCCAATGGTATTACTTGTTTTTATTGCGTACTATAGCAATAGAGAGGGAGATTCGAAGTTGAGTGGAAAACATTTTTTTCCTACTCTAAGCCTTGTCTGCAATTCTGCTTTTTAAACTTTTTCCCCAACCTCCCTTGCCCCTATATGGCCAGCAGAATCGTCATCGTTGGTGATAGTAGAAAAATAATTTTATTGCCGGATTAAAGTTTTAAGCCTCCTTCGACTAAAGTTAAAAATGTGCATTGGTTCTCTTTTACGGTTTACATGGAACAGAGACCCATCGGTTGTGTGCTTTGGTCGCATCCAACCTCCGAGTGGAACAACAAAGTCCAGTCCAGCTCCCTGTTGCTTCTGTTGTGATTTCAAGAACATAGTCCGCATATAAATGTTGATGGTTATTTTCTACTTCGTTTTCTCTTTCGTTCTCTCTCGAGAAGTTTTTGTCCTGCAGCTCGAGTTAGAGGAATAAAAATCATATAAAAGAAGTCGAAAGCAAAACAAAAACGACTAGATAATGGAAGTTTAATTCAGATATTGACAGACAAATACTTAGTGCCATAACATTTGTACAAACTATATTTTGTAGTTCGTAAATGGCTTAAATACACAAAAGATAATGGAAGCAGTAGCCAGAAAGAAGAAGAAGAAGAGGGAGAAGGGAAATCATGAATAGCGAATGCTATGGGTTTTGAGTATTTAATTTTCATTTACTGCACATTATGAATGAATCGAATGACAGCGTGGAATTTAAATTTTTAATTAAATTGGTTGGAAATTAGGGACTTTGCGGGAACGAGATGTTCCTAAAGTATGGCAAAGAAAGTGGAAAGATACAATCATATAACCAACCAGATAACCAAATTTTAGAATAGGTTTGAAAAAATATTGGCCTAATAGTTGTCTAGGAGTTTCGGTGGAACTTAGATAAAAACAAGTAAAAAAGCAGTAAGTTCGGCCGGGCCGAACTTTGAATACCCTCCACCATTTGGAACGAAATAGAAAATTTTCAAAATAATAAAATCCATTAAAAATTCTTTTAAAATCTTTAAAATATCTAATATAGGAAGGTGCCGATATATGGGGGGACATACGATATATACGATATAAAGACAAATCTATGTCTGCTTGTAAAGTACTCACAAGGAAATCCTTGTGTGGATTTTCAGATAATTCCATTGGAAGAAGTGGCTAAAATCATCAAAATACCGAATATAGGGGAGTACCGTTATATGGGGGACATACGATATTGTGGACCTATTAAGACAATTCTGTTTCAGGGGTAAAGTGCTCACAAGAACTCCTTGTGTGGATTTTCACACAATACGATTGGAAAAAGTGGCTAAAATCATCAAAATACCGAATATCGCGGGGTACCGTTATATGGGATGTATACGTTATCGTTAACCTATATAGAGAATTCTCTGTCGGGGGGTAAAGTGCTCACAAAGAACCCCTTGTGTACAAAGAACCCCTTGTGACCATTCCGTTGAAAAATATGGCTAAAAACATCAAAATACCGAATATCGGGGGTATCGTTATATGAGGGCTATACGATATCGTGGACCTATATAGATAATTCTCTGCCGAGGTATAAAGTACCCACAAGGAAGTCCTTGTGTGGGTTTTCAGAAAATTCCGTTGAAAAATGTCGGTAAAATCATCAAAATACCGAATATTGGGGGTAGCGTTATATGGGAGCTATACGATATCGTAGACCTATATAGATAATTCTCTACCGAGGTAAAAAGTACCCACAAGGAACTCCTTGTGTGGATTTTCAGACAATTCCGTTGATAAATGTGGGTAAAATCATCAAAATACCGAATATCGGAGGGTAGCGTTATATGGGGATATAAGATATCGTAGACCTGTATAGACAATTCTCTCTCAGTGGGTAAAGTACTCGCAAGGAACTACTTGTGTGCATTTTAAGACAATTCCATTGAAAAATGTGGCTAACATCATCCAAATACAGGATATCGGGGGGTACAGTTATATGGGGGATATACGATATTGTGGACCTATATAGACAGTTCCGTTTTAAAGGGTAAAGTGCTCAGAAAAAACTCCGTATGTGGATTTTCCGACAATACGATTCGAAAATATGGCTAAAATCAACAAAATACCGAATATCGCGGGGTACCGTTATATTGGAGCTATACGTTATCGTTAACCTATATAGAGAAATCTCTGTCGAGGGGTAAAGTACTCACAAAGAACCCCTTGTGTACAAAGAACCCCTTATGACCATTCCGTTGAAATATTTGGCTAAAAACATCAAGATACCGAATATCGGGGATACCGTTATATGAGGGCTATACGATATTGTGGACCTATATAGATAATTCCTTTTGAGGGGGTGAAATGCCTACAAGGGACTCCGTTTGTGGAATTTCAGATAATTCCATTGAAAAATGTGGCTAAAATCATCAAAATACCGAATACCGTGAGGGTACCGTTATATGGGGGCTGTACGATATTGTGGACCTATATAGATAATTCTCTGCCGAGGTATAAAGTACCCACAAGGAACTACTTGTGTGAATTTTCAGACAATTCCATTGAAAAATGTGGCTAACATCTTCAAAATACCGAATATCGGAGGGTACCGTTATATGGGGGCTATACGATATCATGGACCGATATAGCCTATCTTCAAACTTGATCTGCCTGCAGACAAAAGAGAGATCTGTGCAAAATTTTAGCTTCCTATCTTAATTCGTTTAGACTGTAGCGTGATTACAACAGACGGACAGACGGACGGACAGGGCTAAATCGTCTTAGAATTTTACGCTGATCAAGAATATATATACTTTGTTGGGTCTCATAACTCATTTTAGTTACAAACGGAATGACGAATTTAATATACCCTCCATATTTTTTTTTGCTGGAGGGTATAAAAATTGAAAATATAATACCCTCCAATATTTGAGGATGGGTCTGTCCATCTGTGGTAGAATGTATACCTTTGAAGGAATGGGCCTAGATAGCTCATAATAACAATGTGCGACAAAATTCAATTTTTTCCTAATTTCAAAAAAAAAAAAAAAAAATGCAGCGGATTTTGAAAATAAAGCTAAAAATAGAAGACACGTGTATCGGCGTTGTGAAAGTTTTATAACCCTGAAATCGGATAAAGATAAAGATATGTATGGTAGCTATATCAAAATCTTAAACAATCTTGATAATTTTTTAAACACTTATTTCTGAGCTGTATCTGATATCTGGTACCAAAGATTGTTGCTATGGAGTGCAAACGCATGTGAGAGATTTTAACACCAAATTTGATAAAACATATATATGGGAGTTATTCGGTCGGATGTGTTAAAATTCAGGTCAGTTGGTGCATTATTCACCCGAAATTGGTTGAAGATATATATGGGAGCTATATCTAAATTTCGATTAATTCTTACCAATTTCAATAGGCTTCATCCTTGGGCTAAAGAAATATTGTTTGGAAAATTTCATCTCAATCGGATAATAAATGAGAACTGTATTTTTTCAAAAAATACATGGACACTGTGCGACAACCAATCAGGAAATCTACGAAAACTCCAAGTGGATATGATTGTATTCTGTTTGTAGATCCACTCCCCATAAGAGTCTTGGGTTCTCTGGTCAACCACTTTCAGTGCTGACACACAAAAGCTGAAGTTAAATGAAATTGGTGTAAAAAGTAGGTCGTGCCCATTTATGGTATAGCCACAATAACACTGATTACATATATTTTAAACCCTCCACCATACAGAGTATGGAGGGTCTATTGAGTATGTCGTTCTGTTTGTAATTCCTCGAATTCAGCATTTTAGATTTCACAAAGTATATATATTCTTGATCAGCATAAGAATCTACGTCGATTTAGCCATGTCCATCGGTCTGTCTGCCTTTTTGTTATAGAAATCACTTTAGCCTCCGAAGGAAATAAAGTAGGTTGATAAAATTTGGTTGATATGCAGTTTCGTCAATTTTTTGGTATCGAAAATGGACAGTTTGTTATAGGCCCCATATAACTGCACCGTCAGATTTATGGTATTTTGGCTGTTTTAGTTTTTTGGAAATAATTTGATTTAAGTTGGCAGCTTGTGTTTCCTTCATGTAGGAAAAATTTTTAAAAGAGCTGTTTATATAGGACAAATTTCTGTATAATTCCCATATAAAGGTAAGTCCTGATATTCGGTATTTTGAAGATGTAAGACATATTCCAGCGGAAATTTTTAAATTCGCAACTTTGAGTTCGTGATATTACTATATTATATACCGAAAATTGCCTTAACAGTTCTACGTGTTCGCATCGTCTCCACACCGTCTGATGTTTGATATTTTACCGATTTTAGCCAAAATTTTCACTGGAATTCAAATTGGGCTTCGTCTAGCCACCATATAATTGTACTGGTATTCTGAATTGTATACTATCCAACTTAAAAAGGAGGGTTTATTAACTTTGATATTCCGTTTGTAACGTACCTAAATAGACCCCATAAAGTATTTGTATTAATAATAAGCATAAAATTCTAAGCCGATTTTACGATGTCTGTCAGTTGAAGTCATGATACAGTCCACATTATTTTGACGTTGACCTTCAACATTTAACACAACAATTTGTTTTGTGTCTAGGATGGTTGGTGTTTCAAGTGAGATCTATCGATCCATGTTTTCATATATCCCCCATATAACGATACCTTCCAATATTCCGTATTTTGATGATTTTTGCCACATTCTTTCACGGATTTGTTTAAAAATTGTAATTGTAATTCATAATGGGTTATAGCTCCTCATTTGACAGATAAATGGCAATACATGCCCACGCTTTCGTTTAGTTACCATACACCTTTGCCATACGATATTCTGTCATTTTGCGATATAAAAAAAATATATATAAAAATGATATGACAAAATGAAACGAAGTTATTCACATTTTTGATTTTACCCTTTTCTACCAACATACCAATCCGAACCGGGAAGAAAGCGTAATAAGTAACAGTATGGGATAACATAAACATTTTCTCGTTTATATAGGGGTTTTCCTAAGAGTTTCAATTATTCCATTCGAAAAGTCACTCTGGAACAATTCCACACAAACTCACACATCAAAAAATAACTTGCAATTTTTCGACTTTTTTCACAATTTTCTTTTGTAATAACCTTATTATTGCTGTAACGAACAACCCAAAGAAAATTTAAGTAAAATCAGTCCAGTCGTGGCCGCAATTATGTTCCGATCCTCAAATTTTTTTGCATGGAGTTAAGGATTGGGTCGGATTAGAAGCCTACTGTGTTTTGAAGATTATCGAAATGGACAATAAAGGGTGTGTAAAAAAACCAAAATGTGCTTCATACCGCCAGCATATTTAACATCGGCAAATAACTCTGTCTACGTATCAATGTGAACAAAATGGAGGTCGCATTTATTTTCCGATTGAAATGAAATTTTCCAATCATTGATAATTTCTCTATTGATAATTGGGTCAGATTTAGATATATCACCCATATATCTTCAACCGATTTCGGTTAATTTATGGCCAATATAAGCCCAAATGACCTGAATTTTGGCACATTCAACCGAATTCAGTCTAGGCAAGTACATCCAATTAGGACAAAATCGGTTCAGATATAGCTATAGCTCCCATATATATGTTTCATCCGATTTCGTGTTTAAGTGCCTCACAAATTTAATATACTCTCCATAGTATGGTGGAGGGTTTAAAAATTGCTGCTGCAATTATCGAAATATCGAATAACGGGTGGCACCTTTCCATGGACAATTCAGCCCATTGGGTCGATCCCTTCGACAGATGGAGTTGTTTAAATCATCTTAAAATTTTACCCTGATCAAAAATATTTCGATGGGCTATATATGGTGGATAATGGGTATACACACATTCCCTTATATAAAGATATTCCCTTCTGAAATTTTAATATATTGATATTGAGCTTTCGTCCTATACCGGTTTTTAACACTTTTCAAAATCTGGTTTTACAGTGGCATTAAAGCTCTTATCTTCAAATCATTCGGAAGAATTGGATTTTACCAAACTATCAACATTTTTGTTATTAAACTGAAGTCAATTACATATTCGAAATTGTTCATGCTTTTTAAACTTGAAAATTTTGAATTTATAAAGAATTCCCTTAATTACAGTTATAATTCGAATTGATGAGTTAATTTGAATTACCAGACATACATATTTCAATGTTTAAAATCATACTTATTTAAATTCATATACCAAGGTATTATTGAATGACTGATTTCGTCCCTTCACATCCCTTCATTATTACATTCCCAACTATTTTTGAACATTTTCCCATAACTTATGATGTCGGCTATCATTATTAGTTTCCCTTCCCCTTTACGTCTTGGAATACAGTCACATGTCAATCATTTGTCTGTTAATAACACTAATAAAAAAAAACTTTTTTTTCAATCTCTCCATTAGTCTGTCAAGTTAAACTAACAATTTGCCGTTACTGATTTCCACTTCCATGTTATTCAATGGAAAGACAAATCTAATGGATCATAATATGGTATATCAACAAAGAAGAAAAAAATAAATTTTCGACCTGTTGAAATTGATGCCATGAACTTTCTGGACAATTAAACTTCCCCCCTCATTTGGGTATTCTTTCTATTTTCCCCCAAAAATAAAACTGTCTATCACCGACACCTTACCCCACGCCGCACATAATTAGTACTTACCTATTGCGGAGGTAAAATTCAATTTGAAAATTTCCTTCCAAAATTAATGACAGCTTTCATAAACACTATGGCCAGAAGACGACAGAGACGACATGTGGCGGTAGGTTGGCTCTAGTCAAATGTTCGAACTTCGAAACAATTAATCATCATTAAAATCATGACAAGCTAAAGCTGACAAACACTAATAACACACACACGCCGGAACACACACGTGAAATATATATTTCTTCTTACACTTAGTTTTCATATGTTTGTAACAAAGCTTAGTGATGTTCAAACGAAGCACAAAAGGATATGCCCAAAAAGGAAATGAAAATGCATTTGCTAACGAAAGAAAAAAATATGAAAGAGATTTGCTTTTCCACGACTAGTTGGGCTTAGTCGACTTTTTTCCGTAGGTTTGTGTGTGTGTACAAAATGCAAGGTATTAGGCACAAATGCACACATACAAGCCCGCATTTCTATATATCATTCAAGCCCACACACTCACTCGTATACACTCGCACATAAACTCATATAATCGGAAAATGGAATTTTCAATTGAAATTCAAGGGAAATATTTGCCTCCCGAACTCTGCTTGGCATAGAGGTTAACAAACTTTTTTTCTGTTATTTGACCGAGTAAAAGTATTTCATACTCTCTCTTCGTTCGTTGTGATGTCTTGATAGACCTGGCAGGAAATGTAACTTTTATTCGAAGTTGAAAGATTTTGTTTCAAATCTCTGAAATTATTTTCATAATATTTTTTTTTAATTATTTTCTTTTTTTATCCTTTTTTATGTTTTCCTCCTTTTTTATCCCTTTTTTCGAAAAAAGAAAATTCGACAATTTTCCACCTTACACGACACACTCACAATACGTTCGTTTGCTGTTAGAGCAAATTATCAACTAAATATTTTTACTACGTCAGTCTGTGATTGTTCGCAATGCAAGTCGTTTTCAACTTCGCTTTCATTTCCCCACACCCGCTCACTCGGCCCCCCACCACCGAACAAGCAACACTTACCTTATTGTCCCCATTATCCTTAGATATCCCTGTATGGCAAACAAACAGCAACAACAACATCAAACAGACAGCAGAGGCAAAAACTGAACACAGTTTTGTGGTAAGTTTTGCTGTCGTTGTTGTCTTCGTGCCAGGACTTTGCCGTGATTGTGCATGGCGGCATACCATGGCTTTGGCTTGGATGAATTATAAATTACCATGGCATAGCTATACATCGGCTAGAAGTTATGTTGTTTTCCTGTAATACTACTCAGAGCATGGTTGGCCGAGAGAGAGCGAGAGAAAACGAGAGCCAAAGAGTCGTTTTAACGAAGGCAAAAATGAGCACCAGTAAAAATACCACACTTGAGAGTGGTGAATATAGAAATCTCTGCTCATTTATGTAGGTTAATACTCACAGGCATAGTGAATCATTGTGGGAGAATAAAATAAATTAAAGAGAGAATGAAAATGAGAGTTATTTTGCAATACCAACCATTGAGTAAAAACACTATGACGTATTTCTTGGATTCAACAGGTTGTTTATAAAACATTTTTGTAACACTAAGGGGGAGTATAACAGTTTTCCATTGCATATAGCCCGGTCGTGGTGAGTTTGGGAGGGATAAAAACCAAAAGAAGGAAATTTTTACAGAAAATAGTCGTTTGAATTTATAAGAATATTTTTATAAAAAAAATTATTATTAATTATTTTCTGAAATACTTAAATTCAGCACTTGGAAATATTAAAAATATTACAAGCGGGTTTTTTTATACCCTCCACCAAAAATAGTATGGAGGGTATATTAAGTTCGACATTCCGTCATTCGAAATAAACATTTTAGACCCAACAAAGTATATATATTCTTGATCAGCGTAAAATTCTAAGACGATTTAGCCCTGTCCGTCCGTCTGTCCGTCTGTTGTAATCACGCTACAGTCTAAACGAATTAAGATAGGAAGCTAAAACTTTGCACAGATTTCTCTGTTGTCTGCAGGCAGGTCAAGTTCGAAGATGGGCTACATCGGTCCACGATATCGTATAGCCCCCATATAACGGTACCCCCGATATTCGGTATTTTGATGATGTTGGCCACATTTTTTAATGGAATTGTCTGAAAATCCACACTAGTAGTTCCTTGTGGGTACTTTATACCTCGGCAGAGAATTATCTATATAGGTCCACAATATCGTACAGCCCCCATATAACGGTACCCTCACGGTATTCGGTATTTTGATGATTTTAGCCACATTTTTCAATGGAATTATCTGAAATTCCACAAACGGAGTCCCTTGTAGGCATTTCACCCCCTCAAAAGGAATTGTCTATATAGGTCGACGATATCGTATATCCCCCATATAACTGTACCCCCGATATTCGGTATTTTGATGATGTTGGCCACATTTTTTAATGGAATTGTCTGAAAATCCACACTAGTAGTTCCTTGTGGGTACTTTATACCTCGGCAGAGAATTATCTATATAAGTCCACGATATCGTATAGCCCTCATATAACGGTATCCCCGATATTCGGTATCTTGATGTTTTTAGCCAAATATTTCAACGGAATGGTCATAAGGGGTTCTTTGTACACAAGGGGTTCTTTGTGAGTACTTTACCCCTCGACAGAGATTTCTCTATATAGGTTAACGATAACGTATAGCTCCAATATAACGGTACCCCGCGATATTCGGTATTTTGTTGATTTTAGCCATATTTTCGAATCGTATTGTCGGAAAATCCACATACGGAGTTTTTTCTGAGCACTTTACCCTTTAAAACGGAACTGTCTATATAGGTCCACAATATCGTATATCCCCCATATAACGGTACTCTCCTATATTCGGTATTTTGATGATTTTAGCCACTTTTTCCAATGGAATTATCTGAAAATCCACACAAGGAGTTCCTTGTGAGTTCTTTACACGCAGACATAGATTTGTCTTTATAGGTCCACAATATCGATATTTTAAAGATTTTAAAAGAATTTTTAATGGATTTTATTTTTTTGAAAATTTTCTAATTCGTTCCAAATGGTGGAGGGAATTCAAAGTTGGGCCCGGCCAAACTTACTGCTTTTTTACTTGTTCTTGTTTGTTTTCGTATTAAATTTTTGAGAAGGTATGAAAAAAGGGTGACACTACTTAAGAAAATAAAGTTTTTTTTCGATGCCGCCAGATATATACATTCAGAATTTAAACATGTGTGTCCTTCAGAAGGAGGTACCATAGCATGTCACGTCCCATCTTTAGAGAAGTTGTAGTACAAATATTGCAATATGTGAAGTTTCAAGATATCTGGGGAATAATATTGCAGTCCTATGTGGACCGTTTATTGGGAAAGCTTATTGAAGGAAGTTGGGGCCACATCACATCTTCAGGTCTAATCTTGCCTAATTGGGATATTAAGAAAAGAGGGACAGTGATTTGACATTTTATGAGAGTTATTGGTTTTACAATTTCTAAAGTTACGGGGTAAAAATACGAAAAACAGGGGATTGATGTATTTCTTGTTTCATCCCGACCTAAGTCTGATATAACAAGTTAAAAAGAATCAGTCGGTTTTCCGACAGATGTATACACTCAGCACATGTACGATTATTTAAAAATATTTGGACTTCTGTTATGATCATTCAAATGCTTAACCCCTTATGGAGTAGATTCCGAAGGAATGGGCCGATATTGTGCATTTTGTATCGGATCTAAATACGTGCCAAGCTTGGACTTTTTAGACTATCTTCTTCACTTTATATGAGATATGTGATAATTTTTAGAACTGATGAGGATTGGTTGCTCTTTCCAAAACCGAGGTATTCCCTGCCTTACCTCCTGGTAAACATTACCATCGTTCTCCACTAACAAACAAAAGCTGTTTTTATATAAACAACATATAAAGCCTGACAATTTTGCAACAACATTTTTAGAAAATGTTAAAATGTGTGTGAGGTACCAGGTATAGTCGATCGAAGCATTCCATTTTAACACTTTATGTAATACAGATAAATATATCGGAGTGGAGAAATGCAAGTAATTAAGAAAAATTATATCCAATTTAAAGTGAATTCATAAATTCCATATTCACCTCAGGTTTTTTGTTGAAATCAATATTTAGACATAGCAAGTTGTAAAGACAAAAGTATTGAAAATTGTACTCCCTTTTTAGGTGAGACACTAGAAGGGGTTCACAGATATATGTAATTTTCATAACAGATCTTTTGTTTACAAAAATGTTTGTATGTGTAAAATTGTCAAAATATTGAACCCTATGTGGGTGAGGTATCAGAAGAAGCCGTCCGATCTCTACCATCATTATAATAGATCTTGTGTTGATGGAAATATTGCGATGTACCAAGTCTGCATAGAATAGGATGTTTATTTCGCGTTTAGATCTTCATGGACATTAAAAATGTTGACCCTTTGAGGGGAAGGTACTTGATGGAGTGAACCGATATTGCCCATTTTCGTACCTGACCTAGTATTGATGCAAATATGAGAATATGCAAAGATGGCGCAAAATCGGATTATCCTTTCCTTTTCTGTGCAGTAAATTATTATACAATCCATATGGCTACAGAGAGTATATAAAGTGCTCACAGCTATACCGAACTAAGTCATAAAAACATAATTCGAAGATATTTAGAGGTAAAGTAAATGCATTGCCATTAATTTCTGGAAGGAATATTTTAGTCTACCAAAAGAAAATGTAAAAGTCTATAATCATAATTAACTAATGATATTAATTTAAAATAAAAATAATTTAAATATATTACTTAAAAAATATTTAAAAACAAAAAAAAAAATCAACTTTAGTTCATTCTTACTCTGAATAACATTTCAAGGTTTCACAGCTAAAGCGAACCAAGTCAAAAAAATAAAATAAAGTGTTCGTTATATGACTGACTTTAGTGATTAACTCCCCACTAGTTTCGGAGTTTTATTTTAAGTCATATCTTGGTTTGGCGGCTGGCAGCTGCGGTTGCTTCTATTGTAATTGACAATCATTGTGATTTTTAGGAAAATAAAATAATTTCATTTTTTTTTAAATAAATTAATGTTAACAAGGAAAGGAAATTTTAAAGTTTCAACTATATCGATTTAACAATGTCCGTCCGTCTATCAGTCTGTGGAAATCACTCTAGCTCCGAACGAAATGAAGTAAGTTGATAAAAATTTACTCCAATGTGTATTATGTCTGCAGGACTTTTGGTATTGAAAAGGGGAAAAGGGGGTAGGTCCACGTCTTCGTATAGCCCCCATATAACGGTACCTCCCGATATGCAGTATTTTGATGATTTTAACGACATTATTTACCTGAACTATTTCAAATATAGTATTTGAAGTTCGTAATGAATACTACAACCTATGACAGAAAATAGTCTACATTCGGTATTTTTAAGATTTTAACAGAATTTTTAATGGATTTTAATTTTTTAAAAATTGCCAAATTTGTACCAAATGGTGGAGGGTATTCAAAGTTCGGCCCGGTCGAACTTACAGCTTTTTTACTTGTTTTTTTTTTTTCAAAGTTATGCATTTGACAACTTCTCATTGTCAAAATGTATATTTATAAATCCATTGTACACACAAATCAGAGATGGGAACCTGCTTTCTAGGCAGGGAAATTTGACAGAGTAAATGACACAAAATGCAGAGACGTATATGAAATGACTTTACCATTTATAGAAAACACTTATTTTTTAATATTTCTGAAAACTGAACGACAATAAATACCTGCTCACTAATAGTACTACTTCAAAGTGAAACACACTGACTTGTTTCATTTTTGCTTTGAAAAAAATCGAAAATGACAGTCGTTGACTTAGGTTTTTTACCGTTATCTTAAGAACGAAACCCTTTTTGACATTGTGCTTTACAGAGTAAACAGAGTTTTCATATAGGGGAAATTGGCACTAATTTCGGCATTTTTTATTTTTCATGACTTGGTTCGGTATAGCAGTGAGCCCTCCATATACAATTTGATATGGTCAAAACGTGCCTAGTCGAAATAACGGTTTTAGACTCTAGAACATAGGCCGAAGGTATCTGGCATTGTTCTAGAGTCTAAAACCGTTCTAGAGTCTAAAACCGTTATTTCGACTAGGCACGTTTTGACCATATCAAATTGTATATGGAGGGCTCACTGCTATACCGAACCAAGTCATGAAAAATAAAAAATGCCGAAATTAGTGGCGGCAAAACCGACCGATACTTTTTTACTTGTTTTCTTTGAAAATATTGACATTTCGTGGGGGAGGTACCAGAAGGAATGGACCGATATTGACCATCTCCGAACTCGACTAAGTTTAACAATAATATTACGATGTACCTAGTTTGTATCAAATAGGATACTCCCTTCGAGAGTTATCGTGCACACCAGCCAACCACACAGACGGGCGGACATAACTAGATCGACTCGAAATGTCCTGAAACGGATTTGGTCCAAGGAGACCTAGGGTCTAAAACCGTTATTTCGATGAGGCACGTTGTGGCCCTATCGAATGATATATACCTTCTGTAGCCATTTGACTGAGGGTATAAAAAGGCTTTTCGGGACAAAAAATTCATAGTGATATGGTGAATGTGTTAAGTGACAGTGCTCCTTCATATGCAACAGTAAAAAATTGGGTTCCTGAATTTAAACTTGGCCGTACAAGCATTGAAGATGAACCACGTTGTGGACGTCCAAAAACAGCAACAACAACAGAAATTGTAGCCAAAGTGTATGGTGTGGCATTAAATGATCGACGAATAAAAGTGCATGGAATTGGTAATATCATGGGCATCTCAAATGATCGAGTCCATTTCATTTAGCATGAAGAACTACAGATGAAAAAGCTTTCTGCAAGACTGTCGACAGTCGAACAAAAGCGCATAAGAATGAACATTTCTCAAGCTTGTTTGGATCGTTTTAAGCGAAATAAAATGTATATTAAGCGTCGTTTCATAATTGCTGATTGGACATGGATACACCACTATATTCCAGAGACAAAAGAACAATCCAAACAATGGACTGAAGCTGGAGGAAGTGTCTCAAAGAGGGCAAAAACAATTAAATCAGCTGGTAAGATTATGGCAACGGTTTTTTTTTTGGGGACTTCAAAGGTATTTTATTGATTGACTATCTGCAAAATGGTAAAACAATGAATTCAGAGTGCTATTGCTTCCTTTTGAATATTTGATTGATACAAATTCGAGAAAAACGTCCTGGCTTACAACACAAATATTTTTTTTCATCAAGACAACGCATCAGAGTTTTTTATCAATGGCTAAAATCAACGAATTAAAGTACGAGTTGTTTGACCACCCAACTTATTCTTCTGATTTAGCTCCCAGTCACTTTTACTGTATTTCAAAGATAAGTGGTCGTCCCATTTCTAAAATCAGTAAAGTTGCCTGGTAAGAATCGTTGTTACAAAGATTTAATAAAATACTCTCCCTTGTAAAGGAAATAACCTATCCTTTAAAAATAAATTCTATTTTTAGATTTTATTAGAAATACATATGTGACACGATACCACTTACCACATACATACATTAAAGCTAAAAAATTTCCTGCAACAAAGAATCCCACAGTGGATTTTAAACATGATATGACGTCAATTGGCAATTTCCTTGTAGGCGACAAATTAAATTTTAAATCTACTTTATGCAAATAAGTGTTTTGCCACTTGCCAATACATTAGAGTATTCGATGAGTCAATGGAAGTTATAAACATTTTTATACCCTACACCACATAGTGGTAAGGGTATTATGTCTTTGTGCATTTGTTTGTAACATGGAGAAGGAAACGAGATAGACCCATAGTTACTTTTGAGAACATTCATAGAATCACTTTCTGAGTCGATTTATGCATGTTAGTCCGTCCGTCCGTCCGTCTGTCCATGCATTCTTGTGAACAAAATTTATTATCCGATTGAGATGAAATTTTCCAAACAATATTTTTTTGGCCCAAGGACGAACGCTATTGAAATTGGTGAGAATCGGATCAAATTTAGATATAGCTCCCATATATATCTTCATCCGATTTCGGGTTAAATGTGCACCAAATGGCCAATATCAGCCCAAATGGCCCGAATTTTGGCACATGTGACCGAGATTAGCCTTAAAGCAAATACAACAAATTTGGAGAAAATCGGTTCAAAAACAGCTATAGCTCCCATATATATATTCATCCGATTTCGGGTTAAATGTGCACCAAATGTCCACTATCAGTCCAAATTACCTGAATTTTGGCACACCCAACCGAGTTCGGCCTAGAAGCAAGTACATCAAATTTGGAGAAAATCGGTTCAGATATAGCTATAGCTCCCATATATATCTTTCATCCGATTTGATCTTTAAGTCCCTAACATTCCTACTATGCACTCCACAACCGTGATATTTGGTACCAGGTATTAGATGGAGCACAGAAATAGCTGTTTTAAATTGTATCGAAATCGGTTCAGATTTGGATATAGCTCCCATATATATCTTCATCCGATTTCGGGTTAATTAACCACCAAATGGCCAATATCAGCCCAAATGGCCCGAATTTTGGCACATGTGACCGAGATTAGCCTTAAATCAAATACAACAGATTTGGAGAAAATCGGTTCAGAAACAGCTATAGCTCCCATATATATATTCATCCGATTTCGGGTTAAATGTTCACCAAATGTCCACTATCAGTCCAAATTACCTGAATTTTGGCACACCCAACCGAGTTCGGCCTAGAAGCAAGTATATCAAATTTGGATATAGCTATAGCTCCCATATATATCTTTCATCCGATTTGGTGTTTAAGCCTCTCACATTCGTAATATGCACTCCACAAGAATGATATTTGGTACCAGATATAAGATACAGCCCAGAAATAGCTGTTTGTAATTTTATCGAAATCGGTTCAGATTTGGATATAGCTCCCATATATATCTTCATCCGATTTCGGGTTAATTGTGCACCAAATGGCCGATATAAGTCCAAATGGACTGAATTTTAGTACATCGGACCAAATTCAGCCTAGAAGCAAGTATATCAAATTTAGTGAAAATCGGTTCAGATATAGATATAGCAACCATATATATGTTTCATCCGATTTAGAGTTTTAGTCCCATACATTCGTAATATTCACTCCACAACCGTGATATTTGGTACCAGGTATTAGATGGAGCACAGGAATAGCTGTTTTAAATTTTATCGAAATCGGTTCAGATTTGGATATAGCTCTCATATATATCTTCATCCGATTTCGGGTTAAATGTGCACTAAATGGTCAATATCAGCCCAAATCACCAGTCTAGAAGATAATACGTAAAATTTGGAGAAACCCGGTTCAGAGATAGCTATAGTTCGTAAAATGAACGATAGAATTAGATAGATTTTGATTTTGTACCAAATATCTCATAGAGCTCTGAAATGCCCTGTATAAACCTTTTTACGAGAGCTCTACTAAATATGCATAGTGGTGTAGGGTATCATATAGTCGGCCCCGCCCGACTTTTGAGCTTTCCTTACTGGTCTAAAGTGCAACAGACCTACGCACAGAACTTCGAAGTTGTGTAGGAATTTGAACCGGAAGTGGGCCATTTTCATGGAATTACTTCTATAGCACTCTTGTTTACCCTAGACCATATAGTGGTATGTAACATGCATTTGTTTGTAACATGCAGAAGGAAGCGAGATAGGCCCATAATTACTTTTCAGAATCTTAATAGAATCACTTTCTGGATCGATTTATGAATGTCAGTCCGTCTGTCTGTCCATGTATTTTTGTGAACAAAATGCAGATCGCATTTATTAACCGATTGAGATGAAATATTCCAAAAAATATTTGTTTGGCCAAGGTCCAAATTACCTGAAATTTTGTACATCCCACCGAATTCAGCCTAGGAGCATGTACTTGAAATTTGGTGAAAATAAGCTTATCCCATTTGGTGTTTTATCATATTCGTAATATGCACTTCACAAGGACGATATTTGGTGCCAGTTATCAGATACAGCCCAGAAATATCTCTGCCAAACATGATCAAAATCGGATCGGATTCTCCCATATATACCTTTATTCGGTTTCAGGTTTATTGTGCACAAAATGGCTAAAATTGGCCCAAATGTCCTAGAAAAAAGTACTTCAAATTTGGTGAACATTGGTTCAGATATAGCTAAAGCTCCCATATATATGTTTCATCCGATTTGGTGTTCAAGTCTCTCACATGCATAATATACACTGCACAACATTGATATTTGATATCGGACATCAGATACTACTCGAAAATACCTCTGTAAAATTTTAACGAGATCTTATCAGATTAGGATGTAGCTCCCATATATATCAAGTTTATTGTGCACCAAATGGACTGTATTTTGGCACATCAGACCGAAATAATTCTAGAAATTAGTACTTCAATTTTGTGAAAATCGGTTCAGATATCGCTATATCTCCCATAAATATGTCTTATCCGATTTGTTTCTACACTCTATAACATGCGTAATGCACAACAATGATATTTGAAGCCGGGCATCAAATACTGCTCGAAAATTTCCTCTGCCAAATTTTATCTAGATTCTTCAGATTTTCGATATACTTTGCATTAAAATTTACGGTTATTGTTTCCAATATATAATATATGTAATATTAGCCCAAATTGGATAAATTTCTTCATATTCAATCGAATCTTTCCATTTGGTGAATCTCGGTCCGGTATATTTATTGATACAATAAATAGTTTTTAATATAATCCTTATCGAATTCATATCATGTACTGTACAAAGGCTTCTGTCAAATTTGTTAAAAAATCTTTTCCGAGTTGGATATAGTTTCAAAAACTGTGACTACTCTAAAGCTATGATTCGAATTCAAATAAGGTTCATAATTGATATGATCTGCTTCATTTAAATTCCCAATTTAAACTTTTTTGTTACGGCAGCTCTGGTAAATGCGCATAGTGGTGTAAGAAATCATTTAGTGATAGTGATCCCGTCTTGTTTTACAATAACCATGACCCTCATGCAAATTTCTTCTAGCTAGCTCCTTCAGTTGCGCAATATCAATATTTCACTCACTTGAAGAAAGAATTGAAAAAAGACCACCTTATTTCAACCCACCATACGATCAGTTATTCTCAAGTCCAATTTTCAATTTTAGCTTAACTCCTCCACGTTTTGTACTTTTAATATCCATTTTAGAACAGAAAATGTGCGAGTTTTTGAATTTTTGGAAAACAAATCAACGCCGTTAAGAACAGCTACATTCCAAATTTATGAATTTCTCGCTCAAACAATACAATATTTCGTGCCTTTTAGTATTAAATTCCAAAAAACTCCACCTTATCTCATGTTTTGAACCAATAGCGCAAAGTATTAAGATCTAATGTTAAGGGGTATATCAAGTATGTCATTCTGTTTGTATATACAGGTGAGATGAAAACACTGCAATCAACTTCAGACTGCTGTCATTTCTAATCCATTCGTCCGACAGCTGTTACAATTATTTCAGTGACAGCTCATTATATTGTTTACAAGCGTACAAAAGCCTTTAAGTGAGAATTTTCCAGAAAAAAATTATTTGTGATGGAATTCAAGCGTGATAGTGTGATTTCTTGATATTTGGCTGGAAAACCAGAAATGGCTATCGTTAGAGCACTCCAGCATTTAAATGTGATCTTTTGTGTTTCGTACCTACGCTCGTGGCGTAGTCCGACGGAAATGGTTCGAAAAGTAGAGAAGCGACTTGATCGAAACTCGCGCCGCAGTGTCCAAAAAATGGCTCATGAGCAGAACAAATCGCAATATTCCATTCAGGAAATATTGAAAGGTAAGCTCGGGGTAAAACCGTTGAAATTTCAAAAAGTGCAAGAACTTACACCGCAACAGAAATAAAATAGACTAAAAAGAGCTAAAGAGTTTCTTCGCTTGGGTGAAAGTGGCGAACTGCCGAATTTGGTTTTCTCCGATGAGAAAACATTCGTTCTCCAGCAGTTTTTAAACAAACAAAATGCCAAGCTCAGTTCAGCTGAAAATGTGCACTTTTGGTTGGCCACCAGAACTCAAGCGCCGGCCATGGTGATGGTGTGGGCCGCCATAAGAGCCATTGGTCGCTCTCCGTTGGTATTAATCGACGGTGGCATCAGAATAAATGCCAATTATTATCGCAAAAATATTGTTAAGTGTGTATTAAATCCTTGGACTCGTAAACATTTTGCCCGCAGACCTTGGGCATTCCACCATCGCACTCAGCACGCGCCTCCTAAAAATTACAAAATGAGGTTTCCCGCTTCAGTTCCAGCGCACAATGGCCACCAAAATCTCCAAATACCAATCCGTTGGACTATTGTGTCCACTTCCACCTCCACATAACAATTCAAAGTTTTTATGGGATAATTCAATCATACACGCTATGATTATAATTATAATATAAAGTTAAAAGGACTAAATATGCCGAAGCATTTGTATCATTTAAATTCTGAATTGTATTGCCCATTTGGTGCACAATTAATTTGAAATCAGATACTGATATATATGAGAGCTATATCCAAATCTGGGTAACAAATATAACAAATCGGATGAATAATATATATGGAAGCTATAGCTATATCTGAACCGATCTTCACTAAATTTGACATACTACCTTCTAGACTCAATTCGGTCGCATGTGCCAAATTCCATCCCATTTGGGCAAATATTAAACGTTTGGTGTACAATGAAAAGTAAATCGGACGAAGTTATATATGGGAGCTATATCCAAATCTGAACCGATTTCGATAAAAAATGTATTTCTGAGCTGTATTTGATATTTTTCCCCAAATATTGCTGTTGCAGAGTACATATTACGGCTGCGGAGGACAAAAATAACAAATCGGATGAACGATATATATGGGAGCTATAACTATATCTGAACCGATTTCGATCAAATTTGGCATACTTATTTTCAGGCCTAATTTGGTTGTATATGCAAAATTCCATACTATTCGGGCTGATATTACACGTTTGGTGCACAATAAAAAGCAAATCGGACAAAGATACATATGGGAGCTATATCTAAATTTTGACCGATATTTCAATAGGGTTCGTCCTTGGGCCAAACAAATGTTGTTTGGAAAATGTGATCTCAATCGGATAATAAAAGTGACCTGCATTTTGTTCACAAAAATACATGGACAGACGGACGGACGGACATACAAAAATCGACTCAGAATGTGATTCTATGCAGATCATCAAAAGGAACTATGGGTCTATCTCGTTTCCTTATGCACAAAGGCATAAAACCCTGACCACCTTGTGTTGTAGGGTATAAATACCAAAGTGTCGATTACCTCAAGCAAGCGCTTCGTTGGGAATGGGCCAAAATACCGCAGAGCAACATTCGGTCAGCGTGTGACGGTTTCATTGGCTGTTTGAAGGCCATAATTCGTGCCAAAATTGACCAATTCGAACAAATCTAAACTTATTCTAAAATTTAATGCTATTTTCGACATTTCGACATCTGTCGGCAAAACCGGCTGATACTATTTAATTTGTTTTTGGTACCTTTTAGTCCATTTATAGTTCGACACAACAACATTGACCCATATGCAATATTTTAAGATTCTAGCTACGGCCGCTTTGCCTGGGTGTTGACGAAAAAGTCAATCATCACACTACAACTTTATAAATGTAGATTTCGAAGAAATGAAGGTGCTAAATAATATCAGTGGAATAAACTTGTGACTCATTTCTTCCAAACCCCATCCCGGTGTCTATTTATTTCAATCATGCAACGCCCAATTTTTATCGCTTTATTGCTATTGCTGTTTATTTCACAACCCGTGACGAAAAGTTATTTAATGTCCTTAGTAGACGGAGAATCATATTTCTCCCTTTCAGTCTTTTCTGACACTTTGAGGACTCTTTAAATAAACTGAAGCGTTGAAAGTGACTCTTCAATTAAATACAAATAACCTAAGTATCTCATTTCTTTGATTACAAATTGACAATGAAAACGGAGAGTAGAAATAATTTAATTGCTAGTTGCCAGTTGAGTTCTTTTTTTCACCAGCCGATGTAGTTGTCTCATCGCTAGCCATCAATGGTAGTTTTGTGTTCTTTTGAAATATGTTTTATTTTTTGTATTTGCAGCCACGAGATTTCATTCAATGCAATGATAGCTGCCAGTCACATTCATTTTTATATCGAAAAATGTGCGAATGTATGTACTATATGGTTATCATTGAATGTATGGATGTGTGACGAGAGCTATAGGTGACGGTGGGTGGTGTCATAGAATGCTTATTTATTTTAATTTAATTATACGAAAACATTTTAAATTGGTGACTGTCTGTGAGAGGGAGAGTTGCATTCACACAGATACATACAACAACGATGACATCACATCGGCGTTGATGATAATAATGTATTGGGGGTAGTGGTGGTGGCTGGGTTGGGGATCTCGTTGGTCGTTAAACATATGAATGAATGCAATTGCAGTTATGATATTTTTTTTATTTTATTCTTGCATGGCATTGCTCTGCAAAAGATTCAATGGCGACAAGAACTATGAATTGTATTGCACGTATGACACATTTGAGCGTTTTGTTTGTTTATATCTATAGTTTTCTATCTATGAATTTGACAGTCTGTGTTTGGTTGCTGTATCAGGGAAAAATTGTAGAAGAGCGAACGAATGAGTGTGTATGGAATATGTGGTTGGCTGGCCTCACAGGTGTTCATTTGTACATTCAACAATATACGATCTGAATGGGGAAAATATAATTAAAAACGAAAATAAAAGATGGAAAATTAATATCAAGTACTGTTCACAGTGTAGGTGGAATGCCAAGTGATTTAAATGGCACATAGAAGTATTTGTAAAATTATTCATAACAGTTGCTTATTGGACGGAAAGCTTAAGGTGTTACTTGAAAGACTTCTCCTGGAAAGATAATCGGTTATTTATCTTATAGGAATTAGTGCTAATGAGAAAATATAATTGTATGCATATATTAAATTAACGAATTTGGTACTTATATCACACTGTGTTTATACCCTACACCACATAGTGGTAAGGGTATTATGTCTTTGTGCATTTGTTTGTAACATGGAGAAGGAAACGAGATAGACCCATAGTTACTTTTGAGAACCTTCATAGAATCATTTTCTGAGTCGATTTATGCATGTCAGTCCGTTTGTCCGTCCGTCCGTCTGTCCATGTATTCTTGTGAACAAAATGCAGGTCGCATTTATTATCCGATTGAGATGAAATTTTCCAAACAATATTTTTTGGGCCCAAGGACGAACCCTATTGAAATTGGTGAGAATCGGATCAAATTTAGATATAGCTCCCATATATATCTTCATCCGATTTCAGGTTAATTGTGCACCAAATGGCCGATATAAGTCCAAATGGACTGAATTTTAGTACATCGGACCAAATTCAGCCTAGAAGCAAGTATATCAAATTTAGTGAAAATCGGTTCACATATAGATATAGCAACCATATATATGTTTCATCCGATTTAGTGTTTTAGTCCCTTACATTCGTAATATTCACTCCACAACCGTGATATTTGGTACTAGGTATTAGATGGAGCACAGGAATAGCTGTTTTAAATTTTACCGAAATCGGTTCAGATTTGGATATAGCTCCCATATATATCTTCATCCGATTTCGGGTGATTGACCACCAAATGGCCGTAATAGCATCAATTTTGACAAATCCGACCGAAACCAGCTTAGAAGCAAGTACACCAATTTTAGTAAAAATCGGTTCAGATATAGCTATAGCTCCCATATATATCTTCATCCGATTTCGGGTGATTGACCACCAAATGGCCGTAATAGCATCAATTTTGACAAATCCGACCGAAACCAGCTTAGAAGCAAGTACACCAATTTTAGTAAAAATCGGTTCAGATATAGCTATAGCTCCCATATATATCTTCATCCGATTTCGTGTTAATTGTGCATCAAATGGCCAATATCAGCCCAAATGGCATGAATTTTCGTACATAAGACCGAATTCAGTCTAAAAGCTAATACGTAAAATTTGGAGAAACCCGATTCAGAGATAGCTATAGTTCGTAAAATGCACGATAGAATTAGATATATTTTGATTTTGTACCAAATATCTCATAGAGCTCTGAAATGCCCTGTATAAACCTTTTTACGGGAGCTCTACTAAATATGCATAATGGTGTAGGGTATCATATAGTCGGCCCCGCCCGACTTTTGAGCTTTCCTTACTGGTTTTGGGCTGAAAAAGTTCTTCCAGCAAATCGTGAAAACATATTCGAAAAGGAAAACATAATATGTGTGAAAATTTTCGCAAAACTAAACAAACTAATTTTAAAGACATTTTTAAATGCATAAAGAAATGGACAGGCACCATTTATCTTTACCAACAAAAGTGTTATAAAAACCGATTTATGCTGTTAAGAACACAGCCACTTTAATGGCTTAAAAACAAAGCTCAACGGGTTTAATATATAATAGATTAGATGGCCCGGTCTGCGTTGCCGGCCCGTAGTTTTAGTCAGTAACGTGTATTCTATAAAACATAATAATTCACAAAATATGTACATATTTTGAAAATTTTCTCTATATGGTTCTGTACCCTCAAAGTAGCCTAAACACACGTTTTTGCCAAATCGATTGGAAATGTGGTCAAAACCCTCGAAATAGATAAAATAAGGAGGCACTTTATATGGGCCCTACTCTAAAACATGGCCCAAACTTGAAAAAAAAGTGACCAAGACCCCGAAAATAGCTGAACTCAGGAGATACATCATGCATATTCTTAAAATTATTGAAAAGATGTTTTATTTTTTCTAAACATTCCAATCACCAAAATTTGGTGAAATTATGGCTAAAAAATATGGCAAAATATAAAAAGTCTTGACTATATTCTTATATGGGAGCTATATCAAAATGTAGACCGACATAATCTATATTTTGTACAAATGATTTTACATATAAATAATAGGACTGTATAATTTAATATACTGCCGTAAATTTTGTGAAGTATTTGAACCTCTTTGTTAACTATACACAAATGAGACCTAAAAATTGTTGGGCTGGGGACCCAAAGCCCGTGTGGGATTTTGATCTACCAATGAAATACAATCCACTTAGAATCTTTCAACTTTTAGATTGGCTGTTGTACAGTATCATCACTCGCTATTGCGCAAAGTCCGTAGTAGAATGTTATCTGAAGATTTACGATGAATTTTCGGGGGATTTGAATCCTTTTGTTACTAAATTTCGCTGTACCATTTTGTACAGGGTTGCCCATATTCGACGGACCCATCTGGCAACGCCATAACTTTTGACTAAGATGTCACATCGCTTAATGACATACCGCGTTTGAAGCGTCAGTCCACTCTGAAATAGTTGAAATTTACATTCAACAGAAGAAGTCAATTGTGAAAAAAAAAAGAAAAATGTGAGAAGTGCGCCTTCTAAGAACACCATTAAGAGTTTATACGAAAAATTTTCGACTGGTAAGGCTCTTTCTAATCCGAAGAGGCCATATAAAAGTCGACCAAGGCGATCGGCCGAGAATATCGCTGCCGTACGAGCCAGTGTTGAGAGATCCCCAAGAACATCCCAAAAACGCCGTTCTCAGCAGTTGGGCATGGTTCGGTCCACTTTACAACGGATTATTCGCATTGATTTGCATTTGTTCCCGTACAAAATTCAATTGACGCAAAGAATATTGCCTGCGGACAAACCTCGACGATTGGAATGGGCCCAAAGGTCCGTCGAATATGGGCAACCCTGTATAGTCCGCATATTGCAGTGCCTCATTATATTCGGTTTTCACAAGAAGGAAAAATGTGTCTTTGGTTTTTTGAAGTGCAATAATTTAGTTTTTTTCTCATCAAAATTGATCATTTTTAAATTGAAGCATTGAATACAGGTAGTTATCAGTATTTTAGAATAAAAAAGTTTTAAAAATAATGATGTAAACATATTTTAAAAATTAATTAAAAATGTTACCATATTTTCGCCATATCCGAAAAGAATTATGGAGAAGGTCTTAAAATTTTAATTTTTTAGTATGAAACATAATTTTTCATAATCAATATAAAACTCGTGCCGTTTTTGTTTAAATTAAAAAATGGTGAAAACGTAAAAAATGGTCAACGTACTTTGATTTAGTTCTCTGCATTGTTTGATTTTCTTTTTGTTGTTCTTTTTAAATCAGTTTCTCTTACGTTTTTATCCTGTTCTAAAAGATACAAAAATAATCCAGTCTCTTTAAAAATCAGTGGTGAGTCTACCTTCCTCACCATTACCTTTGACTCATGATCCAATTGAAATCTGTAACTTTTTTTTTCTTAATATATTGATAAGGTTCTGGTCTATTTCAAATAGGAAGGCTTAATTGCCAGCCAATTTTTAAACATATTTTTTGTTATTATTCCTTTCTCATAAAAATGCGTAGTCTTTTTTTTCAGATTAAAGATGGTTTCTTATTTGTTGCTTATACGAAAATTAAAAAAAAAAAAAAAACAACATGGATGTGAGCAACGAAATGCTTCCTTTGAATTTATCTCTGATTTGAAGGATCTAAGCCAATGGGACATACAGAGACCTATGTTATGGGTGGTTTTATATTGGGAATTTTTTAGTTTTTATGCACTGAGAAATGAAAAACCAAAAAATAAGTTTGTAAAAAACTCTGTCCGAAACCCTCAAATTACCTAAAATTAGGAAGTACCATTATATAGGATCAATATAAAAGTGGACTTACCTTACAACATTTTGCAGAGAAAGATTCTCAATATACCTAATATTTGGAAGTGCCGTTATATATGGTCAAAAAATTTAAACAGGAAGAGATTTTGTTACTTCTGTACTCAAAATGTCAAGTAATTAATGAATGGGTTTAAAATTGTGTTCGAAACCTTCAAAATATGGAAAATTAGGAGGTACGGTAATATGGGGACTATGCCAA
Source organism: Musca domestica (assembly GCF_030504385.1). Classification (NCBI taxonomy): domain Eukaryota; kingdom Metazoa; phylum Arthropoda; class Insecta; order Diptera; family Muscidae; genus Musca; species Musca domestica. The sequence goes on along the minus strand of NW_026712275.1, from coordinate 410,884 downwards.
ATAGTGGAGCAATCTTAAAATTTTTCAGGAATGAGAGATTATATCTACTCCGAACTCTAAATGTCTAGTTACATATGATTTGGTTTAAAATTGTGGTTAAAACATTCAACATAGCTAAAATCAGGAAGTAACGGGGGCCTTGCCGAAACGTGGACCTATATGTCCCATTATGTCTATGTCTGAGCAAAATTTCAAAGCGATAGAATGCTTCCCTAAATAAATCTCCGTTTTTTGTAGATCTCACCCCACATTGCGCCGGTTCTTGTGTTAAAACCGTAGTAAGTAGCACAGACAAGCCGTAGTAAGTAGTACCCCTCTATACATATGTGGAAAAAGGAATTTATATTAAGTGAAAGTCCCCCTATGTAAACCCTAGAAGCCAACAGTGACCTTGATATCTATCCCTTGACCCAGTACCAAATTTAGTAACATTTAGTATGTATATCCAAAACAATCTACATTTCTCCATCGTAGACACCAGCAGTGATCCAAAATTAGTATAATTTAGTATTTTTCGTAAAATTATAATACACACTTCCAAAACAATCTTAATATCTCATCCACAGATATCAACAGAGACCTCAGTATTAAATTTCGAGATTCCAGCCCTATCTCTTTACCGAATTTCAAATTTAGTACCATTTAGTATTTTTCGCTCAAATTTAGGACGAATTTTCAAGGCACCGCCAAATCTCAAACACAAATACTATCAATAATCTAAATATCAAATTTCATAATGTTATCTCTATCTCTTCAGCCAATACCAAATGAAGTGAATTCAGTACTTCTTGTAAAATTATGGTACTCATTTCCAAAACCAGATCCTTCACTCAAAAACAGGTACCAACACTGACATACATAACAGTAATTTTCGTATAATAATGGTACACATTTCCGCAATCACTTCCATATATCCAGGCTTCTCATGAACAAATTTCACCTAAAGTCAAACTGTAGCAGACGTAGTACTATTTAGTACTTGTAGTACATATTTCTAAGACCACCTCTTTATTATGAACCTCACATAATATCACATTTAGTACCATATAGTACAGATTAGAACGATTTCCAAAACTTCTTATATAAGCAAATCTTACACTCCAACAGTCTTAATTCCAAAATTAATGATTCCAGCTCTATCGGTTCACCCAAGTCCAAATTGTACCATATTTAGTACATTTTAGTACGTAAGGGTACAGTTTTCCACATATCTCAATCCTACACTCCGACAGCAATCTTATTTGGCAAATTTAGTACACTTAAGTAAAAATTTTCATAACTACGTACTATCTATCTCATTTTCAAATTTCAGGATTCCAACCCAATTTTCACCCAATTTTTAAATAGTACAAAATTTAGTACACATAAGTACAAATGTCTAAAAATACCAACAAACTTCAGTCCTACAATGCAATAGTAATGTAAAAATTAAACTTCAGTACTCCAGCTCTATCGGTTCACCCAAATCGAAATTGTACCACATTTAGTATCATCAAATTACCAAAACGTTATCAAATTACCAACATTCGACGAAAATAGTATGAACAAGTAAAAAAGCAGTAAGTTCGGCCGGGCCGAACTTTTAATACCCTCCACCATTTGGAACGAATTAAAAAAGTTTTCAAAAAATAAAATCCATTAAAAATTCTTTTAAAAACTTTAAAATATCTAATATAGGAAGGTGCCGATCTATGGGGGGATATACGATATTGTGGACTTATAAAGACAAATCTATGTCTGGGTGTAAAGTACGCATAAGGAACTCCTTGTGTGGATTTTCAGATAATCCCATTGGAAAATGTGGCGGGGTACCGTTATATGGGAGCTCTACGTTATCGTTAACCTATATAGAGAATTCTCTGTCGGGGGGCAAAGTGCTCACAAAGAACCCCTTGTGACCATTCCGTTGAAAAATGTGGCTAAAATCATCAGCCCGTTATGTGGGGGTTATACGATATCGTGGACCTATATAGATAATTCTCTGTCGCGGTATAAAGCACCCACAAGGAACTTCTTGTGTGGAATTTCAGACAATTCCATTGAAAAATGTGGCTAACATCATCAAAATACCGAATATCGGGGATATACGATATCGTGGACCTATATAGACAATTCTTTTTGAGGGGGTAAAATGTCCTAAATGCTAAATCGTCTTAGAATTTTACGCTGATCAAGAATATATAAACTTTGTTGGGTCTAAAATGATTATTTCTATGAGTTACAAACGGAATGACGAACTTGATATACCCTCCATACTATGTATGGTGGAGGGTATAAAAATATGGTTAAAATGCAAAATATACTTGAAATAGGGTTGTATCCTTATCCGAGTGTTATGACCCATATTACGACCTGCAAAACCAATTTAAGGAACTTGGAAATTTAGGAAGAATTTCTGGAAGGATATAAATACTTTTCTTACTAAATGTCCAATTGGCTCTGCTATTTTTATTCGGTATTTCACTGATAGCAGTTCCAATGAATTTTGCATTCAGATGAAAGAAGTATGTTCACGTTTTGTAATGAGTCCCATAATGGTTTGTCGGTAATTTTGTTTGTTTAAATGTGTTCGAAAGGTAGATGTCAATTTTATACATGAAAGATCGCCATATAACATCGTATTGCTCAATCGCTTCATTTTTAATGTTGTATTCATTCAGAATTCAAAACAATAAAAGATGTACACTACAATAAAGTATGTCAAATCGAAAGCAATTAAACACGCCAAAAACTTTTTTTCCATTCATATTTTATTGGCATTTTTTCAAGCTACTTTTTTGCCAAGATACCACTCCGAAATTATGTGAATTGTTAAAATCCATCAAGCCGTTCTTGAGCAACAATAAAATCTTCAACTTGTTCACTGATTTTTTAGAGGAGATGTTTAAAGGTCCTTATGAAGTTTGTTTGTTAGAATGTACTTTAATTTTAAAGTTCGATTTTATTAAATAATAAATAAATACATAAAATCTATATGTAACAATTTTGTCTCTTGCCGCTGTATAATCCACAGAAAGAATGCAAATCATAATATAATTAAAAAAGAGAAACACTACAAATGTACATTCGAAAATAGTAAGTCAAAATGGAAAAAAAATCATGCAAAATAAAACAATACTATGGTACATTTCAAGAAAAAAAATATGCGTTTTTTTGGATATTATCCTTTTCCGCCAAGATACAATTCCGATTTTGTCTAAATCGTTTAGATCAGATCAGCGGTTCTTGAGTTATGAGCGTAGTAACTAATACAACTTTCTTGTATATATATAGATACCATCTCAAAACATCCTGGTAACAAGTAATAGATTTTATGATAAAATTCGCATTTACAGATATAAAATGTCATAGGCTGAGGGTATATATGAAGGGCTCACAGCTATACCGAACTAAGTCATAAAAACATAATTCGAAGATATTTAGAGGTAAAGTAAATGCACTGCTATTAATTTCTGGAAGGAATATTTTAGTCTACCAAAAGAAAATGTAAAAGTCTATATTCAAAATTAACTAATGATATCAATTTAAAATAAAATTATTTAAATATATTACTAAAAAAATCTTCAAAAACAAAAAAATCTACTCTGGTTCATTATTACTCTGAATAAAACTTGAAGCTTTCACAGCTAAAGAGAACCAAGTCAAAAAATAAAATAAAGTGTTCGTTATATGACTAAATATAGTTGACTTTAGCGATTAATTTCCCACTAGTTTCGGAGTTTTATTTTGAGTCATGTCTTGGTTTAGCGGCTGGCAGCTGCGAGTGCTTCTGTTGTAATTGAGAACCATTGTGATTTTAAGGAAAATAAAAATAATATAATTTTTTCTTCATTTTGTTACCAGAATTTCAAATAAATAAGCTCTTGAAAATGTTGGAAAAAAGCAAAAAATGAAATAAAATCTTATTTTAATTTTAAAATAATCCGACCAAAAAAGCCCGATAAAAAACAGAATTAACCAAAATTAATTTTTTTAAAAAAAAATAAATTAATGTTAAAATTTAATGTTTATACTATGGTAGAAATAAGAATGTAAAGTCATGCAATTATATGTTTACATGTTTATACCCTCCACTAAAGTATGGAGAGTAAGTTTGTCATTCTGTTTGTATCACCTCGAAATATTCTTAATCAGTATAACATTCTATGTCGATTTAACAATATCAATCCGTCTGTCCGTCTGTGGAAATCACTCTAGCTTCCGAACGAAATGAAGTAAGTTGATAAAAATTTACTCAAATGTGTATTATGTCTGCAGGACTTTTGGTATTCAAACGGGGTCACGTCCTCGTATAGCCTCCATATAACGGTACCTTCGATATTCGGTGTTTTTAGTGATGTTACTTATCGGAACTATTTCAAATTTAGTATTTGAAGTTCATAATGAATATTATGTGCAGGTCCACGTCTTCGTATAGACCCTAATATGCGGCTACATTCGGTATTTTTAAGATTTTAACTGAATTTTTAATGGATTTTAATTTTTTGATAATTGCCAAATTTGTACCAAATGGTGGAGGGTATTCAAAGTTCGGCCCGAACTTACAGCTTTTTTACTTGTTTTTTTTTTCAAAGTTATGCATTTGACAACATCTCGTTGTCAAAATGTATACTTATAAATCCATTGTACATACAAATCAGAGATAAGAACCTGCTATCTATGCAGGGAATTTGACAGAGTAAATTACACAAAATGCAGAGATGGATATGCTTATTTGAAATTACTTTACCTTCTTAATTTTACCATGGTTTCAACAAATATTTACACATAAAAAATTCGTTATTTCCGTCTTCATCATTTTTGGGGCTGGCAAATATTCCTCATTTTCATAACAGGAAAAATCACTAGTACTGCTGTAATTACTATCCATTTATAGAAAACACTGATGTTTTTTTTTAATATTGCTGTAAACTGAAACACTAATAGTACTGATTCAAAGTGAAACACGCTGACTTGGTTCATTTTTGATTTGAAAAAAGTCGAAAATGACAGTCGTTGACTTAGGTTTTTTACCGTTATCTTTGGAAAGAAACACTTTTTGACATTGTGGTTTACAGAGTAAACAGAGTTTCCATATACGGGGACATTGGCACTAATTTCGGCATTTTTTATTTTTCATGACTTGGTTCGGTATAGCAGTGAGCCCTCCATATGTTGTCAAACCAACTTTCTCACTTTTTATTATTTGCATTAAAACTCGTTGATATTACATTTAGGGCAGTTCAGACCTATTAGCCAAATTTAATTTTTTAATTTTCACCTAAATCGCCTTACTTTTAGGCAATTGTCAAAAGTCATAAAACCAATTTTCTCAAAAAAAAAAAGTAGTCTGAGTGTGTTTCATTAAAAAGTCATTGTCGGCAACAGGCAACATTGATTCTAAAATTGTCAAAAACAACAATTCAAAGTTTCAGGCTTAACATTCGCTTTCATACAACCATGAATTAATAGCTCTAATGTCCCCCCAAAAACATCTACCTTCTCTTTGGAGGATGAAGAAAAATGTACAAAGCATCATTTCAATGTTTATTTGTGTTTGTATTTGAGTGTTAACTCTTCATAAATCTCTGGATAAAATTTTGATACTCGTAATGTTAAAACAAGATACTATTTGCCGACGATGAGGATGATGACGACGGACGCATGCACGCACACACATACACACAGACAGAGAGAGAGAGGGATTATGCACGACTTAACACACAATTTAAATATAAATTAGTTACGCCTTACTGACAAAAGCTGACAACAACGACGACTTTCTTCGTTTTAGTTTGTCTGCAGCTGCCGCTTTGGCTTCTTGTTTGGATTTCATGGGGATTTTGGCTTGTGGGCAGGCATACACGGATGCTTTTCACTTTTTGTCTGTACTATTTCGTTGGGGTGCAGGAGCAGGAGTTGTGGCGTTACACAAAGGATCGGTAAACATGACAGTAGATTAACAAAAGACAGTTAAAACGTGATGTAGGCCCACACAAATATGGGCAATAGTCTATTTTACCTTTTACTTTTCTTGTTATTACTGTTTGGTTGTTGTTGTTGCTGTTGGTGTGCATGTCTTTTTGTTTACCTTTTTCGTGATGAAATGTAAAGAGCAGTGATTATGCTAGACTAGACTTGAGAATTATGAATTTAGACAGGAATGCCAGTGATTTGGCCAAAATGAAATGTTGGGTGTACTACCAATTTGATGTGACACGCAAGGGGATAGCAAGGCTTCATTATTTTTTTTAGGAAATCAAAGTAAGTAGTCTTGACAGGCATTCTTTGAAATCAGACATAATTTTCTGGGAAGAAATTGTTATTTTATTTAATCCACCTTGTGTAGGAACTAAATGCTTAATTTTTATCATTTAAGATATTGGTGGCTTTTAAGGATTTTAGGTTTTTAGTCGTCTAAAGTTTTTCAGGGATAATTTGCACCAAACAGCAGTTAGAGAAGCAAATTTTAAAATGGGTTTTTATACCCACCACCATAGTATGGAGGATATATTCCGTTTAATAATATGATTCCTACAGGCACTCGCCTAATTTTTTTCAGGGATAATTTGCCTATTATTGATAGGAATTTTCACCAAACTGCAGTTAGAGATGCAAACTTTGAAATGGCATTTATACCCACCTCCACCATAGTATGGAGAATATATTCCGTTTGCAACACCTTGTAATATACATTTTAGACGCACAAAGTATATATATTCTTGATCAGCATACAATTCTATGGCGATTTAACGATGACCGTCCGTCCGTCTCTCTGTCCATCTGTGGAAATTACTCTAGCTTCCGAATAAATTGGAGTAGATTGATAAAATTTTACTGAAATGTGTTTTCAGCGACCACATTCCCGAAAATAGTTGTAAATTTCGTATTTGAATTTCATAACAGTTCTATGACAGAAAATTGTCCAGGCAGGTCCAGGGGTTTGTATAGCCCCATATATCGGTAACTTCTAATATTCGGTATTTTGATAATTTAAGCGGCATTATTAATCGGAATTGTTTGATATTTCGTATTTTAAGTTCCTGATAGGTACTACAGTCAATGACAGAAAATTAAAAGGCGACAAAAACACAAACAAATAAGCACACCATTCCCTGGGAGCGTAGTGGACCTATTAGATTTCGGTGGTATGCCGTTCATAGCATAAGGCAAAGAATTCGCAATGATTTGGTAGGACCGGTCACATATATTGTTTGGTTTGAGGTGCGATGACGGAAGGCTTGCTACTGCAGGGGCTTGGCAAAGGGTAGCTACTGATTTTATAAATCATCTGCCGTCCTCCGACTAACAAAAGCGTCAAACGGGAATATTTTTCCAAGACTGGCTCTCATTAATTTGATTAGCCGGTAATTCATTTACACAGGAGTTTCGGCTCGTTGTTCCACAGGAGTTTCGGCTCGCTGTTCTATAGGATTTTCGGCTCGCTGTTCCACAGGGGCTTGGCTCGCTGTTCCGTATTATAGTCAAACATTGGTAGTAGATTAGACGTAGTTATAAACCGTAGCTAGACTAATTACCTCGCTCCTGTAGACGACCCAAATAACAAAAACCCGAGCTGCCGAATCCGAACGAACCCCGATCCATCTACAAAGCCTAACACATCGGTTGCCGAATCTACGCTCAGCGAGCTGACGAACCCGAACGGACCTCAATTCTCCTACAAAGACCTGGACAGCTGCTTACAAGGATCTCCCCTGTGAATTGCTAGCTTGAACACCACAGATCGCCAATCTGTCTCCGAAGCTCTGTAGGTTCACGTCCCAACCATCTACTTTGCGAACCACGATTGTTCACCACTCGACGAAGTTCCCGATTAACTTCAAATCATCAACATACCGCTCCACCCGAATACGAACATAGTAATCACAGATAACAGTCAAATCGTCAACAACCGATGACCACAAGTTCCCGATTATCTTCAAATAGCCAACAACCATCATCACCCGATCACAACCATCGTAAATCTTGATAGCAGTCAAATCGTTGACAATCGATGACCACAAGTTCACGATTACCTTCAAATCGTCAACCCGAATTCGAACATCGTAATCCCAGTTAACAGTCAAATCGTTGGCAACCGACTACCACCAGTTCCCGATTGTCTCCAAGTCACCAACAACCCTTATCACCCGATCACAAACATCGTAAACCTGACAGCAGTCAAATCGTCGTCGATCGACGACCGCAAGTTCCCGTCAGCACAAACGTCACCCAAACTCAACACCGAAATTTTCGATCTTCTTTAACCAGAGATCATCATTCCCGATTGTCCACCAGTCGTACACTCTCTTACCCAGGATACAAGTAGACATCGAATCCCGATCATCATTTAAACATTATTACTTTGAATTCACTAACACCTCCGAAGTCCATTTGCCATTCTATATTCCATCTTTATCTTATCGTATTTCAACCCGAGTTGTTGTAATGTAGCATTAAAGATTAATAAAACATCCGATTTTTACCCCCCAGGAAAGAGAGAAATCTACTCTTATTGTTTCATAAGATTTAGTGGGTCCTTATGGAGATCCTGCGTACAGCTGAGCTTACCTCAGACGACGAGAGAACCACGTTAAAGTCTTTGTATAGCCCCCATATAACGAAACCTTCCTATATTGAATATTTTTAGTACTTTAGCTACATTACTCACCGGAATTGCTTCAAATGTTGTATTGGAGGTTCCTAATAGGTACTATAGTCTATGCAGGCCCAGGCCTTCGTATAGCCCCATATAAATTCGGGGTATTTTGATGATTTAAGCGACATTATTCATCGGATTTGTTAATATTTCGTATTTGAAATTCCTAAAATATTTGAAGTTCCTAAAGAGATGAAATTTTGCAAACAATATTTGTTCTGCCCAAGGACGGACCTTATTGACATAGGTGATAATCGGATCAGATTTAGATATAGCTCCCATATATCTTTTCGGGTTAGGTGTGCACCAAATATCTAATAGAAGTCCAAATAACCTGAATTCCAACGAATTCAATCTAGAAGCAAGCTCATCAAATTTAACGAAAATCGGTTCAGATATACCTATATCTTTCATATGTATTTTTTATCAGATATGGGGTTTTAAGTCCCTCACATTCGTAATATGACACACCACAAGAATGATATTTGATACCAGATATCTTATAGAGCCCCGAAATACCTTGTACCTCCGAAATTTTATCAAGATCGGTTTAGACTTATATATATAGCTCCCATATATATCTACAAACGATTTCGCCTTAATTGTGCACCAAATGTCCAGATGACCTAAATTTTGGTACATCCGACCAAATTCATTTTAGAAGCAAGTACATCAAATTCGGGCAAAATCGGTTCAGATATAGCTATATCTTCCATAAATATATATTTAATCCGATTTGGTCTTTAAGTCCATTCGTAATGTACATTCGTCACATTCGTAATGTACATTCGAAAACAATGATATTTGGTATCAGATATATTATAGAGTGCGGAAAAACCTTTGCATAATAGTATCGAAATCGTCCAAGATTTAGATATAGTTTCCATACGTATCCTCAATCCGATTTCAGGTTTATTGTGGAAATAATGGCTAATATCAGCCCAGACTTTTGACTTTTCCTTACTGGATTTATTTGTATTAGATGAAGTGTGAAAATTGTAATCTTCAGCCATAGTTGGTTCTGGTACCTCACTCACATTTCTACATTTTCTAGAAAGGATTTTAGTTTTATTTAATTCTTTGGTTCCTCTTCTATTGAGCTTTCAATCTCGTCACTTGGGTAAAAAATGTTTTTGTCATAGAAGTTATTTTTTAAATAACTTGTGGGGAGAATATCCCAGACAAAAAAAAGAAGGGAACTGATGATAGGTATTCCCTGCCTTACCCCTGGTAAACATTACCATCGTTCTCCACTAATAAACGAACGTTGTTTTTATAAAAACAACAATAAAGGGATAAAGCCTGACCATTTTGCAACAACAATTTTCTAGAAATTTAATATTTCATATGAAGAAGTCCAAACCTGACACATCGCCATATTTATATGATATTATATATTTTTATATTATATATCAGATATATAAATAATCATCACACAATTCAAAACATATTTAAATATACGTACACTGGCTGAGGGTATGCATTTGTCGGAACAACCAACAGATACTTATAAGTTGTTTTGATTGATTATCAACAGTGAAATTTCCATTAAAAAATTGAATTGATATTTTTATTATTTTTACAACTTGAAAGTAAAGTGCTAATGCCTTCCATTTGAAATAAAATGAAAAATATATTCTTCATTGTTCTGAGTCTTAAAAACACAATTACATTTTTCTTTAACATAGGAAATAAATAAAAGATAAATCTTAATTTATTTCATTTTAAAATAATCAATTCATAATTAAATTTACATTAAGGATCCGCCCACCATTTGCCAAATGTGTGTCTCGAAATGGCACTCTCTGACCTTCTGGAATAATAAATTGAATCTCAGCAATTCGAAAAACTATCTAACCAGGTTTAAAATTAAAATTTAAGATGCGCAAAAATATCCTTTCATTGTCATGGCACTTCAGCCAAGGCTATTAGAATGGAAAGGACGACGCCAGTAATATAATAAATTCTCTTTATTATACTGTCAATTATATTTAGATCCTTTAAGCAATTATGGCCAATTAAATTGTTTCAGCAGAGAACAATTCAACAGCTTCAACGGCAGTCGATGTGAGGCAGCTAGCCAGTATCCGATGCAATATGAGTTTGTTTGGTAACTGTGAAGGAGAATGTGTGTGTGTGCGTGTTCTTTAACGAATCGACTGTCAGGGCACTAATGGAATGTTCGAAAATAGCAAAGATTATTGAAGGATATCTTTGTATGTTGCGCATGGTAATCGATTGAATGAACGAGGGGAAAAGAGAGATATGAGTACCTACAAAATGTTAAATTAGTCATTTGAGTTGGGCCCAAGGAAACATTCAACAGTTGTATGAAAGCATGTGTCGGTGTTTTGGTGTTTGTGTGAAAAGGTTTTCTCCAAATACCAGTAAATTTCATTAAACTACAGATAATGAAGAATTAATGGTATTGAAGTGTAATTGTTTTAATAATTCCTGTATTATATTTAATTGAATTCCGAATGAACGTAGAGAAGAAAGGAAATCTTACATTGAAAGCATTCTAAGATCAATTGGTATGTAATTCAATTAAAGATTTGAATTGACTGCAACATAATGAAATAGAAAGTGATTGTGGGGAATTTTCCAAGTAATGTGGGATAAAAGATTTCTTGTGTGTTTGGAGATATTCGATATTAAAACAAATGTTCTCCAAAATCTCGGCTTGAGTACATAAGAAAAATCGTTCACTGCTCTTAATAAAATAACATTTTGCCTGATTTTTATACCCTACAACACTATGTGTTGGGGGTATTATAAGTTTGATTGGCCCAAAAATTATGTAACACCTCGAAATATTGGTTTCCCATATAGGAAAGTATATATGGATCTTCCTAGCTCGCCGAGCTGAGTCGATCTAGCTATGTATGTCCATCCGTCCGTCTGTCCGTCTGTCCATGTTAATTTGCAATCACGCTACAGGTCGCAATTATGGACCGATCCTTACGAAATTTTGCACGAAGGTGGGTTAGGGTCAGAATAGAAGCCTATTTCTTTTGGAGATGATCGCCAAATGTTATATCTAGAGATGTCCGTCCGTCCGTTTGTCTGCCTGGCTGGTGCGCACGATAATTCTCGAAGGGAGTATCCGATTCGATCCAAAGTTGGTACATCGTAATATTATTGCCAAACTTAGATCGAGTTCGGAGATGGGCAATATCGGTTCACTCCTTCCGGTACCTCGCACACAAAAACTCAATATTTTCAAAGAAAATAAGTAAATGCACAGAAAGAGAAAGGATAATCCGATTTAGCTCAAACTCTGCGAATCCTAATATTCTGATAATCGTGATGTAGGAGTCTGATTTTCTTCAAATTTCACTCATTTTAATAGTTTTGTTAACCCAAGGTCTGGCGTGAAAATGGAATGTCTCGGTCCACTCCTTCAGGTACCTCGCACACAAAATCTCAATATTTTCAAAGAAAATAAGTTATTGCACAGAAAGAGAAAGGATAATCCGATTTAGCTCAAACTTTGCGAATCCTAATATTTTCCTCAGTGCTAGGTGAGGTGCGAAAAAGGACAATATCGGTCCACTCCATCAAGTGCCTCCCCCACAAAGGGTAAACATTTTGAATAATTTTAACTCTTATGAAATGTGATGTAAGAATCCTATTGTCTTAAAATTTTACACATCCCAATATTTTTATAAACCTGAGATCTGGTTTTCAAATGGTTGAAATTTGAGATGAATATGAAATTTATGATTTTTCATAAATTGGATATAAGATTTTTTTGTAATTTTGTCCATATCAATATTTTTATATGTATTAGATGAAGCATGAAAATGGAATACTTCGGTCGACTATATCTGGTACCTCACACACATGTTAACATTTTCTAAAAATTATTATATATGTCCTGTAAAGTGAAGGAAGTTACCAATATAGTGTAAGCCTTGCACGTCGCAATATTTATATCATATTTATTTAGGTCCGATACGAAATGGCCAATATTGGCACATTCCTTCGGAAACTACTCCAGATGGGGTTAAAAATTTGAATAATCATAACAGAAATCCAAATGTTTTTGAATAATCGTATACTGGCTGAGGGTATACCTCTGTAGGCAAAACCGACAGATACTTTTTAAATTTGTTTTTTTTTTTCTGAGAAGGCAAAACAGAATCTTAAAATTTCCCAAATAGTTCACTAAAAATTCAAGGCACCAAAGAAGTTGCTGAAATCTGTACTAAAAAGGGTGCTAAAAATGGCAAAATATTGAACTGCTAGTTCTACGGAAAGCAATATTGTTTTCTGAAATTTGAATTGAAGGATAGTACATTTTTGGTATTAAAATTGTATTCGAAATTACAAATTCGAAAGAATTGAGGTCCAATTTCCACATTTTGTATGAGATCAATTCTGGTGTAATTGTGTTAAGAATTGCATGTTGTTTGTTTCAAAGTGGAGCTTTTGAAATTTAGTACTAAAAGGTACAAATCTGAAATTTGGAACATAGTTTTGTCCATCGCATAATTATTACAGGTAGCAGCTAACTCCAGCTGATTTGAACCCGTATAACTGTACCTCCCGATATTCGGTAATTTGATGATTTTAGCCACATTTTTGTTGGAAATCTCTGAAATTCTACACAGGAGTTCTCTGTGAGTGCTTTACCACCTGAAAGAGAATAGTCTATATACGTCCATGATATTGTATAACACCCATACAATGATGGGTATTTTAATGATTTTAGTCATATTTTTCAATGACGTCTGAAATTTTAAACAAGGATTTCTCTGTGAGTACTTTTTTATTGAAAGAGAGTTTTCTGATAATCGGTATTTTGGTGATTATCAGGGCTGTCACAGAAACCATGTCGGTTTTGCTTATTGTCGTGACCAATGTTGGCTTCATTTGGTGTCATAAAACCAAGTTGGTTTTGTCAATTTCGAATGCAAATAAAACCAATGTTCGAAACAGTTGTTGTTGTTGTTACATGTGTTATTTGTTTATTTGTCATTGAAATATCAGTAAAAGTAAAGTAAATAAAAAAAAGGAACAAATCGCTATAAATAAAGTAAGATGGCATCAGCAGTGGTGGTTTTTGTGTTGTTGGACGAAGAACGCTCAGAAAAGGTGACGAGAAAAGCTCTTAGAGATTTTAGCAACCCACTGGAGTTGCCGGATATAGCGTAAGTAATTTTTTTTTATTGTGAACTTACTCATAAAGCTGCTTTGCATAAAGTCCTATAAAAAATCTTAAAAAAATCCACGTTTATAGTCCTTTAAAAATCTTAAAAAAATCCACGTTTATGGTCCTTTAAAAAATCTTAAAAAGTCCACGTTTATAGTCCTTTAAAAATCTTAAAAAAATCCACGTTTATAGTCCTTTAAAAAATCCTAAAAAAATCCACGTTTATAGTCCTTTAAAAATCTTAAAAAAATCCACGTTTATAGTCCTTTAAAAAATCCACGTTTATGGTCCTTTAAAAAATCTTAAAAATCCACGTTTATAGTCCTTTAAAAATCTTAAAAAAATCCACGTTTATAGTCCTTTAAAAAATCTTTAAAAAATTTACGTTTATAGTCCTTTAAAAATCTTAAAAAATCCACGTTTATAGTCCTTCAAAAATCTTTAAAAAATCCACGTTTATGGTCCTTTAAATATCCTTTAAAAAATCCTAAAAAATCCACGTTTGTAGTCCTTAAAAAATCTTTAAAAGTCCACGCTTATGGTCCTTTAAATATCCTTTAAAAAATCTTAAAAATATCCACGTTTGTAGTCCTTTAAAAAATCTTAAAAATATCCACGTTTGTAGTCCTTTAAAAAATCTTAAAAATATCCACGTTTGTAGTCCTTTAAAAAATCTTAAAAATATCCACGTTTGTAGTCCTTTAAAAAATCCTAAAAAAATCCACGTTTGTAGTCCTTTAAAAAATCTTTAAAAAGTCCACGCTTATGGTCCTTTAAATATCCTTTAAAAATCTTAAAAAAAATCCACGTTTATGGTCCTTTAAATATCCTTTAAAAATCTTAAAAAAAATCCACGTTTGTAGTCCTTTAAAAAATCTTTAAAAAAACCACGTTTGTAGTCCTTTAAAAAATCTTTAAAAAAACCACGTTTGTAGTCCTTTAAAAAATCTTTAAAAAAACCACGTTTGTAGTCCTTTAAAAAATCTTTAAAAAAACCACGTTTGTAGTCCTTTATATATCCTTTAAAAAATCTTAAAAAAATCCACGTTTGTGGTCCTTTAAAAAATCTTAAAAAAAATCCACGTTTGTGCTCCTTTAAAAAGTCTTAAAAAAATCCACGTTTGCGGTCCTTTAAAAAATCCTAAAAAAATCCACGTTTATAGTCCTTTAAAAATCTTAAAAAAATCCACGTTTATAGTCCTTTAAAAAATCCACGTTTATGGTCCTTTAAAAAATCTTAAAAAATCCACGTTTATAGTCCTTTAAAAATCTTAAAAAAATCCACGTTTATAGTCCTTTAAAAAAATCTTTAAAAAATTTACGTTTATAGTCCTTTAAAAATCTTAAAAAATCCACGTTTATAGTCCTTCAAAAAATCTTTAAAAATCCACGTTTATGGTCCTTTAAATATCCTTTAAAAAATCCTAAAAAATCCACGTTTGTAGTCCTTTAAAAAATCTTTAAAAGTCCACGCTTATGGTCCTTTAAATATCCTTTAAAAAATCTTAAAAATATCCACGTTTGTAGTCCTTTAAAAAATCTTAAAAATATCCAAGTTTCTAGTCCTTTAAAAAATCTTAAAAATATCACGTTTGTAGTCCTTTAAAAAATCTTAAAAATATCCACGTTTGTAGTCCTTTAAAAAATCCTAAAAAAATCCACGTTTGTAGTCCTTTAAAAAATCTTTAAAAAGTCCACGCTTATGGTCCTTTAAATATCCTTTAAAAATCTTAAAAAAAATCCACGTTTATGGTCCTTTAAATATCCTTTAAAAATCTTAAAAAAAATCCACGTTTGTAGTCCTTTAAAAAATCTTTAAAAAAACCACGTTTGTAGTCCTTTAAAAAATCTTTAAAAAAACCACGTTTGTAGTCCTTTAAAAATCTTTAAAAAAACCACGTTTGTAGTCCTTTAAAAAATCTTAAAAAAACCACGTTTGTAGTCCTTTATATATCCTTTAAAAATCTTAAAAAATCCACGTTTGTGGTCCTTTAAAAAATCTTAAAAAAAATCCACGTTTGTGCTCCTTTAAAAAGTCTTAAAAAAATCCACGTTTGCGGTCCTTTAAAAAATCCTAAAAAAATCCACGTTTATAGTCCTTTAAAAATCTTAAAAAAATCCACGTTTATAGTCCTTTAAAAAATCCACGTTTATGGTCCTTTAAAAAATCTTAAAAAATCCACGTTTATAGTCCTTTAAAAATCTTAAAAAAATCCACGTTTATAGTCCTTTAAAAAATCTTTAAAAAATTTACGTTTATAGTCCTTTAAAAATCTTAAAAAATCCACGTTTATAGTCCTTCAAAAAATCTTTAAAAAATCCACGTTTATGGTCCTTTAAATATCCTTTAAAAAAATCCTAAAAAATCCACGTTTGTAGTCCTTTAAAAAATCTTTAAAAGTCCACGCTTATGGTCCTTTAAATATCCTTTAAAAAATCTTAAAAATATCCACGTTTGTAGTCCTTTAAAAAATCTTAAAAATATCCAAGTTTCTAGTCCTTTAAAAAATCTTAAAAATATCCACGTTTGTAGTCCTTTAAAAAATCTTAAAAATATCCACGTTTGTAGTCCTTTAAAAAATCCTAAAAAAATCCACGTTTGTAGTCCTTTAAAAAATCTTTAAAAGTCCACGCTTATGGTCCTTTAAATATCCTTTAAAAATCTTAAAAAAAATCCACGTTTATGGTCCTTTAAATATCCTTTAAAAATCTTAAAAAAAATCCACGTTTGTAGTCCTTTAAAAAATTTTAAAAAAACCACGTTTGTAGTCCTTTAAAAAATCTTTAAAAAAACCACGTTTGTAGTCCTTTAAAAAATCTTTAAAAAAACCACGTTTGTAGTCCTTTAAAAAATCTTTAAAAAAACCACGTTTGTAGTCCTTTATATATCCTTTAAAAAATCTTAAAAAAATCCACGTTTGTGGTCCTTTAAAAAATCTTAAAAAAAATCCACGTTTGTGCTCCTTTAAAAAGTCTTAAAAAAATCCACGTTTGCGGTCCTTTAAAAGATCTTAAAAAAATCCACGTTTGTGGTCCTTTAAAAAATCTTAAAAAAATCCACGTTTGTGGTCCTTTAAAAAATCTTAAAAAAAATCCTAGTTTATGGTCCTTTAAATATCCTTTAAAAAAATCCACGTTTGTAGTCCTCTAAAAAAATCTTAAAAAAATCCATGTTTGTAGTCCTCTAAAAAATCTATAAAAAATCCACGTTTATGGTTCTTTAAATATCCTTTAAAAATTGTTTAAAAAATCCACGATTATAGTCCTTTAATTTTTTTTAAAAAATCCAAGTTTCTAGTCCTTTAAAAATTGTTTAAAAAATCCACATTTTAGTCCTTTGAATATCCTTTAAAACCTGTTTAAAAAATCCAAAGCAAATGAAAAGTGACAGCTCTAAGCAACTTGGTTTATTTCCAATAACAAAACCAATAACATTGGCTTCTATGACATCCAAATAATAAAATAAAACCGATAACATTGATTTTCATGACACCAAATCAATTTTTCTTATCGTTTTTAAAACCAATAGTGACAAAATTGGTTTCTATGACAGCCCTGTATATCACATTTTTCAATGGAATAGTCGGAAAATCCACACTAGAAATTCCTCTGAGTACTTTCCCCCTAAAGGAGAATGTTCACATACATACATAGGTCTACGTTTTAGTATAGCATACCCCGAGATATTCGGTATTTTACGACATTATTCACCGGAATTGCGTCAAATTTCGTATTTGAAGTCCTTAATGGGTACTACAGCCTACGACGGATTTTTTATGGACCTCCATCGTTTTAGTATAGCACCATACAAACCCCCTTATTCGGTATTTTTTTGATATTATATTCATAGGAATTTTTTCGAATTTTTTAGTGAAGTTTCGCGAAATTCGGAATCGTAAAAATAATTTATCCAGCAACAAGTCTTCGCATAGGCCCCATATAAAGGTTTTTATTTGAGCGGAAAGTATAGAAAGCTCGGTCTGGCCGAACATAGCTGCTTTTTTACTTGTTATTAAATAAAATCCTACTAAAAAAGTATTAAATGCGAAGGTGCTGAGCTTGAATTTCAATTAGGTTACAAATTTATGGTAAACGGCAGTGTGTTTGGATATTTGCTTAAAAGGTACTAAATATTGGAAAGAATGGAGAGCTACACAATACAAAATAT
Source organism: Musca domestica (assembly GCF_030504385.1). Taxonomy (NCBI): domain Eukaryota; kingdom Metazoa; phylum Arthropoda; class Insecta; order Diptera; family Muscidae; genus Musca; species Musca domestica. The sequence continues at coordinate 392,920 of NW_026712275.1, read as the reverse complement.
TAAAAAAATCTACACATCATTTAAGCTTAAGAAATTAAATTATTTTTTGGTGCAAAACCAGAGAAAAGATGGACTTCAACTTCAGACTGCTGTAATTTCTAAGCCACTCATCCGACAGCTGTTAAAATTGTTCCAGTGACAGCTAATTATATTGTTTACAAACGTACAAAAGCATTTGGTGAGAATTTTTCAGAAAAAAATTATTCGTAATGGAATTCAAGCGTGATTGTGTGATTTCTTTATATTTGGCTGGAAAACCACAATGGCTATCGTTAGAGCACTCCAGCATTTAAATGTGAATAAATCTTTTGTGTCTCGTACCATCGCTTGTTACCGTGATACTGGTAGCGTAGCTCGACGTCATAGAAGTGGACGGAAGAAAACAGCAACATCAGCAGAAATGGTTCGAAAAGTAAAAAGCGAAAATACGCGTCGCAGTGGCCGAAAAATGGTACGTGAGTTGATTATATCGCAATATTCCACTAGACCAATATTAAAAAAATGAGCTCGGGATAAAACCATTGAAATTAGAGAAAGTGTAAGAACTTACACTGTAACAGAAAGAAAATAGACTCAAAAGAGATAAAGAATTGCTTCACGTGGCAGAAAGTGGTGAACTGCCGAGTTTGGTTTTCTCCGTTGAGGAAACATTCGTTGTCAAGCAGTTTGTAAGCAAACGAAATGATCGCGTTTACTTGCCAAAGAGGTCAGCTGAAAATGTGCACCTTCGGTTGACCACCAGATCTCAAGCGCCGGCCATGATAGTGGTGTGGGCCGCCATAACAGCCGATGGTCGCTCTCCGCTCGTATTTATCGGGAGTGGTGTCAGTATGAATATTATTGCGTAAATATCGTGAAGGCAATATTAAAGCCTTGGACACGCAAACATCATTATCATTATATTAACTTTGTCACTCCGTTTGTAACATCCCTAAATATTCGTGGTATACCCATAAAGTATATATTAATAATCAGCATAAAATTCTAGATCGATTTCAATATGTCCATCTGTCTGTATATTATAGTCCAGGTAGAGCTTCAAAATTTGACACAACAAGTTGTATTGTGTTCGGGATGAATGGTTAGTTTGATTATTTCGCAACATTTTTTAAGTGATTTGTCTAAAAAATGGTATTTGTAGTTCGCCTTCGTATTAAAAGTTCCGCCCGGCCGAACGTAATGTTTTTTACTTGTTTTGTTACCTTTTTAGTACACTGAATTTAAAATCCAATATAACAAAATATATAAACAACGATAGACAAAATTATATTCAATGCATAGGCAACTTTTGGCATAAGCCATTACAATATTCATACACGAAACTTGAAAAAAAAAAAATATCCGGTGGGTAATGTACTTAAAAGTCATGAAAATACCGAATATAGGGAGGTATAGATATATGAGGCCTATAAGAAGGCCTGGATCTGCATGGATAATTTTCTTTCATATAATGTAGTTCCCATTACGAACTCTAAATACGAAATTTGAGAAAACTCCTGTGAATAATATCCCAAAAATCGGAATATCGGGAGGTACCGTTGTATGTGGGCTATACGATATTGTGGACCTATATAAACATTTCTCTTTCAAGGAGTAAAGTGCTTGGAAAGAAGTTCTAGTATGGATTTCTAGACAATTCTTTTGTAAAATTTAGCTTAAGTCATCAAAATACCGAATGTAAGGAGGTATCGTTATATAGGTGATAAACGATATCGTGGACCTATATAGACAATAATCTTCCAGAAGGAAATCTTTTTGTGGATTTTCAGACAATTTCATTGGAAATTTCATTAAAATACCGAATATCAGGGAGTACGGTTGTATGGGGGCTATATGATAACGTGGATCTATATACACATCCTTCTAAGGGTAAAGTGCTCAGAAAAAACTCCTTGTATGGGGGATAAACGATATCGTAACCAATATAGACAATTATTTTCCAGGGGGGTAAATTACTCAGAAGGAAATCTTTTGTGAATTTTTAGACAATTTCAGTAGAAAATTATTAAAATGCCGAATATCAGGGAGTACGGTTGTATGGGGCTATATGATATAGTGGATCTATATAAACATCCTCCAGAGGGTAGAGCTCAGAAAAACTCCTTGCGTGGATTTTCAGAAAATCCAATTGGAAAATGTGGCTAAAAACCGTCAAAAAACGAATATCGGGGGGAACGGTTGTATGGGGACGTTACGATATCATTGACAGAAATAGCCCATCTTCGAGCTTGACCTGCCTGCAGATAAAATATTTGTGCAAAACTTTAACTTCCTATCTGTATTCATTTTGACTGTAGCGTGATTACATCAGGCAGGGCTAACTCGTCTTAGAACTTTACGCTGATATGGCATGTATATATTTTGTTACGTCTAAAATTATTATTTCGATGAGTTAAAACAGAATGACGAAGAAAATATACCACTCATACTATACATGGTGGAAGGTATGAAAAACACATATGATTGTACCTTGTGGTACCATTTTTAGTATGAATTTTCAAAACCAACACTTTCAATATTCTAGTTGTTAATGTTCAGAGTTACTTAAAAATAAAGGTTAGTGCTTTCATATACCGTTTAAGTACAGATTTCTAAAAACATGTACTTATCTGACATCTCGTGTTAATAGTAAGGAAAGGACAATTTTGCAAAATTTTGCTATAAAATAATAGAAATTGAGCACAAAGTCACAGATTTTGGTACTTTTCAGTACATTTCTTACAACCCCACTTTAAATTTCTTACAACCCCAATTTAAATTTACAGTTACATACATAAACAACAATATGCAATATTTCTCCACTCGGAAGAAATTTTCAGTACTACAAAAATAGGTGGTGTAACCTTCATACAGCCTCTTATAATTGGAATTCCACATTTTTTTTCTCGAAAAGATAATATATTTTTATATAACAACAAATTATACCCCCTCCTAAAATATATAGTTTGGCCCTGACAAGAAACTACTTCCTTCACAGTTTATTCCAACCCATCCAACCCAATTCAATCTTTGAATTTCTCCGAAAATTGTTTAATAATTTGAAGAAAAACAAAACTTATTTTGTAATATTGGTCGTCGCCAACAAAACCGTCGCTTTCTCTCAGTCATCAGCCAATCCTTTGCATTAAATTGTATTACCAAATTTTTACCAATTGTTACACAATTCGCACTAAGCTGTAACAGTTGAAGACATTGTTGACCAAGATTTGCTCTCATTGGCGTAGCTAAGCAATCTTCATGGGGTTTCTTTAGACTATCCTAAATATTCCAAAAACATTGAAACGCCACTGCCCCTTTATTTATTTTATTGTTGAGAATTCTTCTTAAATTTTCTTTTTATTTCTGCCATTTGCCTCAAAATGAAAGCAATTTTTACGTTTCGCATCTTTACACCATCAATGCCAAACGGAATCTTTACGGAAACGATGTTCGCTCTTGGTGTCCCAGAGGAGAATATGGCTTGGGGAAGTGACAGCTACAAGGGAACTAGTGACGGGGATGGTGGAAATGGTAAAAATAGCTTCATTTGACAATTTTCTTTAAGGATTTTCACACCAGGCAACAAAAGTTTTTTCCTCCGAGCGTTAATTCATTTATCTCGTTTCACTAGTTGAGAACTGAACAATAAAATCAATTACCACGACCAAAATAATATTTGCTCTGGAAATTATTGTTGCCTAGTATTATTAGTAGTTGGTTGGGTTACTGTTGCTTCGGTCCTACGTTGGCCACATTCAAAGAAACTGTTGATACAGACATTGAAGTAAATCTCAGTGTTGTGTTGCTGCGTCTGTCCCGTTCAGCATTGTGGATTTAGAATTTTGTTATGTTATTGTGACGCCGAGCTGGGATTTGTCTATGGATTTAAGTTCTGGTATTGCCAATATTGGACACAGACTAGCAAAGACTGGCTAATTGAAAATATTGACAAAAAGCTGATAGAGAGAAGGCGAATGTCGGTGACTGGACATATATCAACAATCTTCGTCCAGCAGAGCAGATATCTATTCTCATTTTAAAATGTAAAATTTTCAAAGGTGAGAGAAAAGACTGAGTCTATAACCGTTAAAATACCACATTTCGGTAAGTGAAGCTCATGATATTTAAACATGCATTTAATATAAGCAATTTTCATTCAGAATATTAGGTCCGTTTTAAATGTCATATATGTTTAGAAACTAGGGGCCTTTATTAACAATTTTCCAACAGAGTGGCAGCTGCAAATCACACAGTTCAAATACCGAAATTTCAGACAATTTTATCTTAAAATTCTGACCAAGACTACAAATGTCTGGCGGTACTGTGGAATCTAAAAGAATACGAGAGCCAATATAACCTATCATAGAACTTTACCTGGCAGCATTAAAAATTCAATCGAGTACAAAAGTTAAGATCCATAGCTGAATTAATTGAGAAGAATGAGCGTAAAATAAGAACGGGCAGATAAACTCCGCCGCATAAGCTAGACAATTTGCATATCTAAAATATTCTATCTCTCAGTGGTGGGATAAGACATGTCAGTTATACAAAAGAAGTAAGCCGAGGTACGTCCTACCATGTAATAGTTTCAATATTTCGTAAGTAACTTTTCTCAGGAGCTAGTTCTGTATTTCTCTTAACAATATCGAAGACTCTCTGCATCCAATACTTACTTATTTTTCAAAGGCTGTCGGAAACTTCACTTCTGATTCCATAAATTCGTCCACCAATATTTTTTTATGTTTTATATTTACAATTTGTAAGGGGTTTTTCCATAGCTCACATGGTTTAGGATGTTGCTTTCCATGAACCCATCCTTGAAATCCTTGCTGTTGCAAATTTGAGTTCCAATAAAATTAAGGAACACATACAGATGGCATTCCTTTCCAATTATTTTCGGTTGTTTGCAGTTGAAAAAAAATTGTTTTTTGTTCGGACTCACTGATGTCCTATTGATATATGTGTTATTTTCAATTTAAAACTAAAATTTATGTTTTAAAAAATATTTTTGCTGACATTTTTTAAACAGCAAAAATTCTTAGCCTTCTTAATATTTTTTCTGTAAACATAGTTTTTTTTTAATAGGAAAGCCCCACCACAATATGGAGGGTATATTAAGTTTGTCATTGCGTTTGTAACACTTCGAAATATAGATTTTAGACCCCTCAAAGTATATATATATATTCTTGATCAGCATAAAATTCTATGTCGATTTAGTGATGTCCGTCCGTCTGTCTTTCTATCCGTCTGTTGAAATCATGCTAGCTTCCGAAAGAAATGAAGTAGATTGATAAAATTTTACTCAAATATATATTACCTCTGCAGGACTTTTTTTATTAAAAATGGGCCATACCAAGTACCAAAACCTGGACCTAGGTTTTGGTATAGCCCCCATATAAGGGTACCTCCCTATTTTCGGTATTTTAGTGATTTGAGCGACTTTATTCACTGGAATTATTTCAAATTTGGTTTTTGAAATTCGTAACGGATATCAACGGAATTGTTTCAAATTTGGTATTTGTAATAGATACTACAGTTTTTAACAGAAAATTGTCCGTGCAGGTCCATGCCTTCGTATAGCCCATATACCGGCATCTCCCAATATTGGGTATTTTGATGATTTTAGTGTCATTATTCACCGAAATTGTTTCAAATTTGGTATTTGAGATTTGTAAAGAATTCTACAGCCTATGACAGAAAATTGGCAAAATTGGCACCTCCCGATTGTCGATATTTTGATGATTTTAGCAACATTATTCACCGAAATTGTTTCAAATTTGGTATTCGTAATGACAGAAAATTGTCTATGCAGGTCCATGTTGCCGTATACACCCTAATAAAACAGCTACATCCGGTATTCTTAAGATTTTAACAGAACTTTTAACGGATTTTATATTTTTGAAAGTTGCAAAATTCGTTCCGGAACGGTTGGAGCTGGAATTCTGAAATATAAAATAAGATTTTTATTGGACATTATGATATAGGTAGTAATGAAAATTCGTACTTATATGTACTAAATTTGGTACAATTTGGATTTAGGTGAACCTTGAATCCTGAATTTTAGAGTTAAGATTATTATTATACCGTACAACACTATGTTTTGGGGTATTATAAATTTGATTGGGCCAAAAATTATGTAACACCTCGAAATATTGGTTTCCCACATAGGAAAGTATATATGGATCTTCCTATCTCGCAGAGCTGAGTCGATCTAGCTATGTATGTCCATCCGTCCGTCTGTCCCTCTGTCCGACTGTCCATGTTAATTTGTAATCACTCTACAAGTCGCAATTATGGCCGATCTTCAAGAAATTTAAAATGTAGGTGGGGTTAATGTCAGAATAGAACCCTATTTCTTTTGGAGATGATAGCATAATATCTAGGGGTTGAAATGGACCAAAAACTGAAAAATTTCCTGATTTTGCAGTTGCTCTGCAGGTCACAATTATAGACCAATCGAAGCGAAAGTTAGTATGGGGCTAGAGCTGTGGGCTGGGCAGAAGCCTTCCAATTTTCATGGTCATCGGGTAACATTTAGTTGTTGAAATAGACCATAGCATTTGTGATAAATAAAAGTCAAATTATCCATTAAACCGCGAATATTTTTATTGCCGGCGAAATCACAATTAGACGAACGATCAATTCTGACCGTTACGTAGATGCCGATAGTAAATATATCGGATGTATATAGCGAAATATATACAATGTATATATACAAAGGAAGGGGATGTTAGCCAAAATGCTTATATCTCAAGAAGGGCTGGACCGATTTTGACAAATTTTGTCAATTCAGAATGCCCCCTTGGCATAAAAGTATAAAATCTAAAAAATCGCATAAAAAGATGCCAATAATGATTTTAATATAGATTTTGTAGTATTTTGTGACATTTTTTTATTTTTTTCATATTTTTTATCCCATGCGATTTTTTCAATTTGACTTATAATATTGAAGTGTTTGTTTTGTAATATTTTTTCACCTTACAACACAGGTTAGGGATATTATATACAGATTACAGTTATCGTCCGATCCTCACGAAAATTTTCGGATGGGTAGGGTTAGGTTTGAAGGGCTAGGCCTATTGTTTTCAAAGATGTCCGCAATTTATTTGGGTGTTTAAATGGTCCAAAAACAGAAATAAATTCCTGATCACACAATTGAAGCCAATCGGCACGCTTAAGAAGAAAGTTAAGAACAGGGAAAAATTGTAGCATTTTGGATAACCACTGAATTATATTTAGATATAAAATGGACCACAACAACTAACAGCACGATGGAGTGCGTAAATATTGGGCAAATGTCCCTGTTCAAAATACTAAGGGTAATATCTTGTCAGTGCTATGTGACATAATTTCAAAAGCGAAATCTTCCAAAATGGATTTGGACATAAGGGGACTTCTAACATATTTCAGTGTTGTAGGGTATCACACACGACTATAGCCTTTGCTTACTTGTTTTCATACTAATTCCGGCAAATTTGAGAAGAAAAAAATTGCAAAAAAAAAAATCAAGTTTTGTTTCAACCACTATATAGCCACTTTTTTCATTTTTTGGCCCTTATTTGTCATCTTTGTTTTGATTCGATTTTCAATTTTCATTCAGTCGGAAATTGTGGCAGAAACATGCAAAAGTACGAATATTAGAAAGTAGCACGGAACCGAACATTTGCTTTATTGTCATTTAATTATTCCATGATGAAAAATATGGACTTTATGGGGTCTTCAGCGCACAATTTAAATTACAAAAAAATCCATTCTTAAAGTAAGGGGTGTAAAAAAGTAATTATATTTGACTATTCTGAATTCATTCTAATGATGATATGGATCAAGCTAAATACCACGCAGCACGGTATTCTAAACTTTGGAAATACAAATTCCAAATTACAGATCATTTGAATAAAAAATGGTGCTAAGCTCTTTACAATACCAAATATTGAGCTAAGTTTTCACATAGGGCTTTTACATATATTTTACATAATATAAGTTTTTAAATCTCAAAACGCGGACTGGGCCAGCTAGTTTAAAATATTTAAGCATATATTTAAAAAAAAACAAATAATTATCAAAAATATTTTTAAATAAACCTTTTTTTTAAATTCGAAGAGGGTAAAATATTTCCCAAACAGCACTATCAACGATATTTTCCACCGGACGTGCCACATGTTTGACACTCCATTATTTGTTTATAAGTGGGCATGACTATTACATTATTGTGTTGGCGTCAACGTAGTGTCGTTGTTTAGTTCGAGTATGAAATGTAACGAAAACAAATAGTGGTTGAGTTGTTGCAATCTCAACTGGTGGAACACTCACACAGACAAACATACACGTAAACGCCAACACACCAACTCACCCACCCACAGAAACAAATATACCAGTAAAACTAACAACTGTCTCCACAGTTACCAATGAAATTATATAATGCCATGTATCCCCAAAGACCACAAAGCAATCCAAATAAATGGCAAAAGTGGAAAAGATGCGAAAGATTCTGAAGACTGCAAACCTAAAGAGGAAAGTAAACAAATAACAGTAACAGACATTTAAACTAAGAAACTGAATTAAAACTTTTTGTTTATCAGCCACACCATCCAACCGTACATCGTACATCTATCGAACTAGCCTTCACAGCCTGGACTGCGATGGAATTCCCATTGGGCACTTTTAGGAAAATTGCACAAAAATTAAAGTAGGTTAATTTTCTTTAAATGCTGCAAACTTTTTCGAAAACTTTTCAATTCTCTGGTGTATTGGAAACTATACATAGTTTCTGTTTCATCTCATCACCGTGTAGGTTGTGGTTCTTAAGTTATTCGAACACCTTCTCAATTGAAAGACCGCCAATATTCTGCAGTCATAGCCAATTTTTTCCACCATCCAATGTCTAGCTGGCTGGCTGACTGGCTACATGTGATGTCGTCGTCTCCAGTCAGTAAACTCTCAGTCCCACTCACACCCATAAATTTGTGATGTCTGACTTGTTGGCGCCACGGTGATAGTGTCATTGCCTTTAGCTTGTGTGAGGAATACATCCGTGTGCGTATACATGTGTGGGCATACAGACACACACACTCACTCGAAACTTCATTTCAATCTGAGCTTGTGTTTTTTCGCGTTTTTTTTGCTTCTGCACTAAATTCTAGGATGTTGTTTGTGTCTGGCACAACAGCATTTTTTGGCGTCAGAATTTCGGCGTCATTTGCCAAACTTTGTGGAATACCAAAGTTTTGTTGTCGTTTGTCTGCCATTTATTTTATGACGTAGCAAATAAGCAACAATTTTTGCGAATTTGTTTGTATTTACACGTTTGTTTGCTTAGTTGCGTTTTTGCTGCACACTCATTTTTACAAAAATATTTTAATTAGTGTCGTTTGGTTTTTGTGTTAGTCAAATGTTGGAAATTATTAATTACAAAACTTAAAACGGTAATGCATCCTTTGTACTAATGATTTGAAATTGAATTCCCCAATTGCATGGTTATGAATTTAATTTAAATTTAAACTATAGCTGTATTGAAGCTACCCTAAGCCTTATGAAGACAGAAGTTTTATATCATTAGATATGGCCCACATATGCCTCATCGGCATAACGTCTATAGACGCCATGTCTTTTTACACGATATCCGTTTCAAAACATCGGCTTTCAATCTTAATTAGAAAGTCTCTCTGAACGACTGGATAGCGACTTCGTACGATAATTACAATGTGCGATAATATTTTATTTGTTTTTCCAAAATGGCAGAAAAATCTAAAAAAAAAACTATAAAAGCAGAACTAATAAGTGTTTTAAATCAGAAAGTTTGGCCGGGCCGAACTTTGAATACCCTCCACCATTTGGAACGAATTGTGAAATTTTCCAAAAATAAAATCCTTTAAAAATTGTATTAAAATCTTAAAAATACCGAAAATCGTAAGTTGCCGATATATTGGGGGGATATACGATATTGTGGACCTCTACAGATAATTATCTTCCAGGGTATAAAGTACTCACAAGGAATTCCTTGTGCGGATTTTCACAAAATTCCATTGGAAAATGTGGCTAAAATCATCCAAATACCGAATATCGGGGGTACCGTTATGTGGGAGCTATTCAATATCGTGAACTTATATTGATAATTCTCTTTCAGGGGGTAGAGTGATCACAAATAATTCCCTGTTTAGAATCTCATACAATTCCGTGGCTAAAATCATCAAAAAACCGAATATGGGAGCTATGCGATATCATGGACCTATATAGACAATTCTCCTTCGTGGGTTGAAGTACTCACAAGGAAGTCTTTGTGTCGAATTTCAGACAATTCCATTGAAAATATGGCCAAAATCATCAAAATACCGAATATCGGGGGGGTAGCGTTATAAGGAGGCTATATGATATCGTGGACCGATATAGCCCATCTTCGAAGTTGATCTCCCTGCAGACAAAAGACAGATCTGATTTTAGCTTCCTATCTTAATTCGTTTTGACTTTAGCGTGATTACAACAGACGGACGAACAGACGGACAGGGCTAAATCGTCTTAGAATTTTGCGCTGATCAAGAATATATATATATACTTTGTTGGGTCTAAAATTATTTTTTCGATAAATTACAAACAGAATGACGAACTTATATACTATGTATGGTGTAGGGGATAAAAATAAAAGACACGTGTGTTGATAGAGAAGGTTGATTCAAAAAAATTTAAAACTTTTGAAAATATTCTACTTAAGATTTTATTGAAATTCGAGTAGCGTTTTTATGAATTAGCCCATTGTCAACGAATAATTATTTTGGCCTTTTTTTTCCGAAAATGTCCATAAATTCGAATAAGGTATGATCTTATCATGACGCAATATTTAATAAAATTGTTTGTCATCAAATATAAATATAGGTTTCCCAATCTCCAAATATTACCTAAACGCCAGAAGTCAGTGGAAATAGTGTTTGTTGTTGTAGCAGCTCCTAATGTTGTATCTGTTCTGATATATCTCAATCTGGTTCTGTTTCTAAGTCCAGCCTCAAGAAGGACACAAGTGTTTCTGGTTATGTCCACATCGATACTGGGATTAGTTGAGGAGGTTTCGTTGAGCAGTAAAAGAAGTGCAGCTTGTCAAATGGGCTTGTGCCACATGCTTGGCACGTGTTCTGCACATGATGACAATATGGGCCCAATACGAATTGAGGCGGCTGCACCATCCGGATCATAATTGTGCGAAGACCACTAGGGTTTTTTGGGACAGTTCTAGCTCTTTAGCAGTGATGAGACGGGGCATAATACTCATGAAATCGGTCGGCACTATATATGGGAGATACATCCAGTTCTGGTCTAATGGTTCGCCCATGGGTCAAACGATTTGTGGAAAATTTAATATCAATCAGATAATAAATTCGACCTGTACATTGTTTACACAAATACGTGGACTGACGGAAAGACGGACATACGGACGGACATGCAAAAATCGACTCAGAATGTGATTCTATGAAGATCACTAAAAAGAACTATAGGTCTATTTCGTTTCCTTCTGCATGTTACAAACAAATGCATAAAAACATAACACCCTGTACGACAGTGCGGATCTTTCTATCTCTCCGAGCTGTGTCAAATTAGCTTTGGGTGTCCGTCCGTCCGGCCATGTTAAATTGTAATCACACCACAGGTCGTTGCGATCCTCACGAAATTATCATGAAGATATGCCTACAATTATATACCAATCTACACGGAATTTTGAGTGGGGTTGTAGTTTAGGAGACTTGGATGGTCATCGAAAAATATATAGACGATGAAATGGACCAAAATTTTTGTATACAAAAATTTCCATTAAACAGCGACATTCTTCATCCTGGGGAATTACAAATTTAAGTTAAGGTTATTGAAGTCAAGGTATGGAATACGTAGGAAAATATGTTTAATTTTTTATATCTAAAAAACATGCATGTGGGTAGGGTTAGGAACAGAATTTTTTGGGAAGATGTTTCCAAAATATTTACGGTTTCAAATGAACCAAAAACCTAAAAAAGGTTTAGTAAAGACAAATGAACATGCAAAAATACGAAAGTTAGCGGAATCTCAAATGCCTGAATTTGATATTTCTGTATTTTCGAAAAGCTACATAAAATGCCGATCGTTTGTTTTAGGAAAATGTTCGTGGGGGATCCATGATAATTATTCGATAGGAAGTGCATTAAGGTTTAATATTTGCTTTTATTAAGTTGTAGATATGGGGATAATGGCAGATGAAAAAACTGCAAACAACTTCAGACTTCTGACATTTCTAAGCCACTCGTCCGACAGCACATTTACCAAGTTAAAAGTAAAGAAGCGACTTGATCGAAACCAACATCGCAGTTGCCGAAAAATGGCTCGTGAGCTGAACATATTACTCGCGGTAAAGCCATTGATATTCCAAAAAGTGCAAGAACTTACACCGCAACAGAAAGAAAATAGACTCAAAAGAGCAAAAGAGTTGCTTTGCTTCGCCCCGGGAATATGCCAAAATACAGCAGGACAACATTCGGTCAGCGCGTAACGGTTTCATTGGCCGTTTGAAGGCCACAATTCGTGCCTAAGGTGACCAATTCGAACTAATCTAAACTTTTTCTAAAATTTGAAACTATTTCCGATATTTTTTGCTTTCATTCAGCAAAACTTAAAAAAGTGAAATTTATGGCATTTGACTTTGTTGAAGTTTTTTTTAGCTCACCCTGTATGTTAGGGAAATTTTCATTCTAGTCAGAAAAGTTTTATATCAGCAAGAACATTACCGCAAATTTTAGTGTTGTAAGGTATAAAATGTTCCATCCGGCCCGTCTCTAGCCGTTGCTTAATTGTTTTTGTATTTTTTAAGGGAATTTTTACATTTACCAATTTTTTTTACAAATGGTGGAGAATATAAAATATACGTTCGGCCGAACTTAGTTTCTTTTTGTATTTCTATTTATTTTGAAATTTTGTGGAGGACGAACCATAAAGTATAAACCAGTATTGCCATTTTCGGACCCAAACTAATAAGATAAAAATATCTCTATGAGCGAAGTTTTGACCAAATCACATAGTCTTCGATAGTTGTAGAATGCACCGACAAGGAACATACGGACTGACCGAGAGAAATGGCCTAAAATAGATTTTGTCCAAAAATGTGGATTTTGAAGCCCTTACTTAATTTAACCACATTTTGGCATTTTTGGGATGTTCTTGGGGACCTCTCAACATTGGCTCGCACGGCAGCGATATTCTCGGCCGATCGCCTTGGTCGACTTTTATATGGCCTCTTCGGATTAGAAAGAGCCTTACCAGTCGAAAATTTTTCGTATAAACGCTTAATGGTGTTCTTAGAAGGCCCACTTCTCACATTTTTTAATGTTTTAAAAGCACGTTGAGTTTTCACAATTGACTTCTTCTGTTGAATGTAAATTTCAACTATTTCAGAGCGGTCGCGTGGCGTGTATTGGTTCATGGTAAAAATCTGCTTGGACTGACGCTTCAAACGCGGTATGTCATTAAGCGATGTGACATCTCTGTCAAATGTTATGGCGTTGCCAGATGGGTCCGTCGACAAAGACCTAAAATGGTAAAGACTGGACAAAATGCATTCTGAGCAAATGGTTTGTGTCTATACTGTCTAGATAACAGCTCAAGACAGGACTATGTTAATATAAAAAACACAATTATAGGAAAGAATGACAAATAAAAGTTTGGATAATCCAAAATATTGGTTTCAAAATTTTATCCCATATACCTTCCCAAATAATTGCATACTGCCTTAGCGATTTAAATTGCTTAACATTGGTAACTATGTTGTTACGATATCATAACAACAGAGGTATTTTTCACAGGGTTGCCATATTTTACTCTGTCTTGTCCTATCTTTACACTTCTATGTCTTTGCCGTCGAATATGGGCAACCCTGTAAATCTTCATCTGATTTTACGGTTATTGCTCATGTTAATGTTTTGATCTACTTCACTTAAATTCGCAATGCATTCAGTCGTCTCAAGCCTGAGCCTATGCAAAGTAAGAGAGGTTCAACTAAATCTATCAAAATTGTTTAACTTTTTGGTAGCAGAAGCTAATGAACCCAAATAGGTCCACCAAGATTTATTTTCATAAATTCAGTGATACAAGCATGTCCCTACTTTTGAAAAGATCTGAGTCAATGAAAACATTTTTAAAGTGAACCCTAAAAATAGTCAATGGTGGCGTATGATTGTGAAAAATTAATATTCACATATAGTATACGCAACCTAGTTCGTGCGCTGCATTTGGTAGTTGAGTGATGACTTCCATGAGTGATTGAGTGTCAAAAGCTGTATGTTCAAGAGTCCTGTAAAAAATTCGCTTTATAAACCCTACTAGTATTTTTCCATTACAAGGATCGAAATTTTTAAATTTTGTGGGGTCATTTTAAATCATGGACCAGTAATTTTTTCTCAGAATAATAGTCCCGCCTTTATGTCTCCCTGAGAGAGTCAATATTTGTAATCATTTTATATCATCTGTTAATTTGTATTTTTTTAATTGTTGTCCGAAGATACTAAATGTTCTTTTTAAAAATTAATAATGATCCAAGAATATACTCCATATTTTCTATAGTGGACTTCAGTCCACTTACAAAACAATATTTTTTGAAACCTTGTCAAAAATATAAAACTCACACCTACCTACACCACTTTGAAATTCTTCGTTACTTCCCCAGTTTTTTTTAATGTTATCTGTTCTCCATTCCCTTTGCAACGGTTTCACCTTTCGTTCTGAACGCAAAATAAAAGAAACGAAGTACAGAAAAACCAATTAAAGTTGTTAATTAAAAACACTTTAGTAAAGTTTTCACCTTGTGAACATAGATAGATAGGTAGATGAGGTAGATGGTCTAGGGTTGGAGGAGGAGGGAAAATAATACGAAAAAGAAATATCCAAATACGAAGCAGAAACAAAAATACTTTAAACTTTTACTCTCTGTTAGTGTTTACGTTTCGACACCACAATGAGAAACTCAAATAAGGAATTTAAATTCAAGAAAAAAAAAACCAAAAGGGAAAGAATTGAAAATGATGGTAAGTGGAAAACTGAAACATGGTGAATAAGTAAAACAAAACACATGTAGGTACAAACAAATACATATATATTCGGATGTTTGTAAACATTGGTAGAAAAGTTGTCTTTTGGGTAAATATTTGTATTTCAATTGCAACACTAATGAGCATTATTAGCACACAACACCCATGGAAGTTTGCTTTTGGAATTAAGTGCGAAAACATGTAACATAATCTGGAAAAAAGAAGAAAGGATTCATAAGGTTTTTCTTATACCCTCAGCCATATGTCTAGAGAGGGTATATATCATTTGATACTGCCAAAACGTGCTAATCGAAATAGACCCAAGGTCTCTTTGGACCAAATCCGTTTCAGGACATTTGGAGTAGATATAGCGATGTCCGTCCCGTTGTCTGTTCGCCCGTCTGTCAACCAGTCTGTCTGGAGGGTGACCCCAATAACTCTCAAAGGGAGTATCCGACTTGGACCAAACTTGGTACATCGTAATATCATAACCAAACTTAGATCGAGTTCGGAGATGGGCGATATCTGTCCACTCCTTCTGATTCGTTCCCCCACAAAAGGTCAAAACTTAAAAAATATATATTTTTTTTTTGCAAAGAAAGAGAAAGGATATTCCGATTTTACCAGACCTTTGCAAATCCTAATATTTGCATTAGTGCTAGGCTAGGTGAGAAAATGAAAATATCGGTCCACTCCATCAAGTATCTCACCAGGAATGATTCACACTTTTGAATAATTATAAAATGTGATGTAAGAGGCCGATTTTCTTTGAACTGCACATATCACAATACTTTTATTAACCCACAGTCTGCTGTGAAGATGGAATATAAAGGTCCACTCCTTCCGGTACCTCCCCTACAAAGGATCAAAATGTTGGATATCCATGAAAAGCGAAATTAAAATCCGATTCCATTCAGACTTGCGACATATCAATATTTCCATCAACACAAGATCTGTTATAAAGATGGTAGATATCGGATCATTTCATCTCGTACCTCCCCAAAAAGGGTCACAATTTTAAGTAACCAAAACGACTATAAAATCCAAAGTAACCTATTATTTCTACTAACACAAGGTTGGCTTTAAAGATGGTATATACCACTCCAGGTACTCCTTCGGGTACCTCCCGCACAAAGGGTCAACATTTTAAATAACCACAACGATTATAAAATCCGAAATAAGCTTCCCATACGCTTCAAATTTCACACATCCCATTACTGGTACCCCCTCAAAGGGTCAACATTTCGAATACCATGAAGCTCATAAAACGTGAAATTAACATCCGATTCCGTTCAGGCTTGGTACATCTAAACATTTCCATCAACACAAGATCTTTTAGCAACATGGTAGAAATCGGACCATTTTTTCTGGTACCTCCCCCACATAGGGTTTACGATTTTGAAAACCGAAACGCTCAAAGAAATCGAAATAAGCATCCAACTCTCTTCAAATTTCACACATACAAACAATTTTGCAAACAAAAGATCTGCTGTAAAGATGATATAAATCTGCCAACCCCTTCTGGTACCTCCCCCATGATTTCGCAAAAATTGAAAATAATTGTTCGATATTCTTGTCATTTTGCCCATATCAATATTTATACCCTACACCACATAGTGGTAAGGGTATTATGTCTTTGTGCATTTGTTTTTAACACGGAGAAGGAAGCGAGATAGATCCATAGTTACTTTGAGGATCTTCATAGAATCACTTTGTGAGTCGATGTGTACCGGTCAGTCCGTTTGTCTGTCCATGTATGCTTGTGAACAAAATGCAGGTCGCATTTATCATCGGATTGAGATTAAATTTTTCAAAAAAATATTTGTTTGTCCTTAAGAAGAACACAATTAAAATTGGTGAGAATCGGTTAAAATTTAGATATAGCTACCATAGATATCTTCAATCGATTTCGGATTAATTGTGCACTAAATGACCGATATCAGTCCAAATGACCTGAACTTTGGCACATCCGACTAAATTCAATCTAGAAGCAAGTACATTGAGTTGGGAGATAATCCGTTCAGATATAGCTATAGCCTCCATATATAGGTTTCATCCGATTAGTTGTTTAAGTCCCCCACATTCGTAATATGCACCCCAAAAGAATGATGTTTTGTATCAGATATCAGAAATAGCCCAGAAATACCTCTGCCACATTGTATCAAGATCGGTTCAGATATGGATATAGCTCCCATATACAGGGTAAGATAAAAAAATTCAACAAAGTTTAAAGCCATAATTTTAACTTTTTTTTTAAATTTTATTGAATGAAAGCAAAAACTGTCGGAAATAGCATCAAATTTTAGAGTAAGTTTAGATTGGTCAACTTTGGCACGAATTATGTCCTTCAATCGGCGAATGAAACCGTCACACGCTGCCCTTATGTTGCTCTGCAGCTCACGAGCCATTTTCGGCCACTGCGACGCGGTTTTCGATCAAGTCGCTTCTTTACTTTTCGAACCATTTCTGCTGATGTTGCTGTTTTCTTCCGTCCACTTCCTTGACGTCGGGCTGCGCTACCAGTACCACGGTAACGAGCAAAGGTACGAGACACAAAATATTTGTTCACATTTAAATGCTGGCTGGAGTGCTCTAACGATAACCACTTGTGGTTTTCCAGCCAAATATAAAGAAATCACACTATCACGCTTGAATTTCATCGCGAATGACTTATTTTCTGGAAAATTCTCACCAAAATTCTTTTGGACGCTTGTTAAGAATATAATGAGCTGTCACTGGAATAATGTTAACAGCTGTCGGGCGAGTGGCTTAGAAATGACATCAGTCTGAAGTGGGTTGCTATTTTTTCATATCACCCTTTATAAATGTAATCGATTTCTGATTAATTGTGCACCAAATGACCAATATAAGTCCAAATGACCTGAGTTGTGGCATATCCAACCGAATTCAGTCTAGAAGTAAGTACATCAAATTTGGTGAAAATCGGTTCAAATATAGCTATAGCTCCCATATATATGTTTAATGAATTGCTGTTTTTAACAATTTAACAATTAACAACAACAATGATATTTGGTACCGGATATCTTATAGAGCTCGAAAATACATTTGCCAAATTTTATCGAGATTGACTAAGATTCGGGTATAGCTCCCGTAGGTATCCTTTATCCGATTTAAAGTTTATTGTGCACAAAATAAGAAATAACCGCCCAAATGAAGTTAATTTCTAGACGTACGTTTCCATTTTTGTGGAACTCGGCTCCGATATATACGGGTAAGATGAAAAAACTGCAACCAATTTCACACTGCTGTCATTAATAAGCCGCTCGTCCGACAGCTATTAAAATTATTCCAGTGACAGCTCATTACATTGTTTACAAGCGTACAAAAGAAAAAAAAGTTATTCGTAATGGAATTCAAGCGTGATGGTGTGATTTCTTTATATTTGGCTGGAAAACTACAAGTGGCTATCGTTAGAGCCCTCCAGCATTTAAATTTGTTGTCGTTTTTTATCTCAACCTGTATGGTGAAAGAAGTAGTCGATATGGTCTTCACATTATACATCGCAAAATTTATATCATATTTATTTAGGTCCGAAACGAAAACTACTCAATGGAGGGTAAATAGTTTAAATAATCTTAACAGCAGTCAAACTATATTTAAATAATCGAACATTGGCAGAGGATATATATCTGTCAGCAAAACCGATTGATCTATCTATGTATGTTCGTCCGTCCATCTGTCTATGTTAATTTGTAATAACTCTACAGTTCTCAATTATGGGCCGATCTTCACGAAATTTAGAATGGAGGTGAGGCTAGAGCCAGAATAGAAGCCTATTGATCGCATAATATTTAAGGGTTGAAATGGACCAAAAACTAAAAAATTTCCTGATTTTGCAGCCGTTATAAATACCAAAAATAGAAACCAAAGGACACGAAATCTAGAATGAAGTTAGAGTTTAGGACAGCGGGTAGAATGGACAACTACTTTTGTGTGAAAATATCCGAAATACACAAAATGCGAACTTCTGGCTTTTTATGTTGATTTCGTTGACGAATATAGCCAATTATCGTAGACAAGCAAATCATATAGATGAGTCTAAATTTAGAGATACAGAGGGGCCTCTTGCTTTTGGATATGATCGCAAAATATTTAGGAGTTCAAATGAACCAATGAAAAAATTCCTGTTCACACTATTGAAGCCAATAGACACTCCTGAGAAGAGAGTTAAGGATAGGGAAGAATTCTGGCATTTTTGATGACCATTGGATTATATTTAGCTGTAAAATGGGCCACAACAATACACAGCACGACGGAGTGCGTTAATATTGCGCAAATGTTCATGATCTAAATGCTAATGGTAATATCTGGGCAGTGCTCCGTGACATAATTTCAAAAGCGAAATCTTCCAAAAATGGATTTGGACATAAGGGGACTTCTAACATATTGTAGTGTTGTAGGGTATCACATGGTCGACCCGCATGACTTTAGCCTTTGCTTACTTGTTTTTAGAATAAGTTGCCAAATTATATCATGGCTGCCAATTTATATCAGAATTGCCCTCTTTTGGATGACATTACATAGCCATATTCGGTATTTTGAGTGTTTAGGCTACCTTTTTCAAAGAAAATGGCTAGAGTTTGTTACTTTTATTAGGTCCGTATTTTAAAATAACGATAGAAATCTATTTTGCATACACATTATCTCTAGGAATTACAAACGGATATAAAAGCATAATTTACCCCACATCAGCTTGGAAAGTGCAACAAAAACAAGTAATACTAACACATATTTTTGAAACATATTTTCGAATAACTTGCTGATTTTGTCATAAACATTTTAATTAATGCTTGAATTTTTTCTATTTTCATTTATTCCTGTTCAATAATTGTTTGTACAATCAAACGAAAAATTTTAATGTAAATTACACAGTTTTTTTTTTCTCCATTTCGCACTGAAACATTATATCCAGACATATGTACGTGTGACCTGTGTGAAATTATGTTTGTATGCCACATAATTGTAAACACGAAAAAATAAAGCATAAACATTCACAAACACACCCACTCTTACATACAAATCAAAGAGGAAAAATCTCTACGCTGGCGTGTGAAATTTAATAATGGTCAGTGTACATGTAATTATTTAAACACGTATATAATAAATTTATTAATTTTCCTATAACATGCAGTTCATACTCTATTTTGATGTTGTTCAATAATACACACGCTCACACACAGGCGCATGCATATACAAATATTTACACACATACAAACATCATGAAATACGATATGGATGGTGAAACACCCACATGATAATTATCACGATTAAAATAAATAGAAAATAATCAAAAGGTGAGCAATAAGCGAGGGTTGGAAATTGGCCACAAAAGAATATGAATAAATATTGGCATCAATTCGAACCAGAGGTAAGTTTGGGAATTTTTTGGGTAATTATTTTTAAAAGGAAAATATTTGGTGGGGTTAAATTATAGATTGGGTTGTGATTTTTATACCCTCCACCATACTTTGGAGGATATATTAACTTTGTCATTCCGTGTGTAACTACTCGAAATATTCATGTCAGACCCTACAAAGTATATATATTCTTTATCAGCGCAAAATTCTAAGTTGATTTAACTATGTCCGTCTGTCTGTCTGTTGTAATCACGCTATCTTTCGAATAAATTGAGATTGAAGGCTAAAATTTTGCACACATATTAATTTTTCCAGATCGTAAATGGGCCATGTAGGTCTACGTTTTCATATAGCCCTCATATAACAGTACATCCCTATATTCGGTATTTTCATGATTTTAGCGACATTATTATCCGGAATTGTTTCAAATTTGGTATTTACAGTTCGTAACGGGAACTACAGTCTATGGCAGACAATTATATATGCAGGTCCAGGTCTTCGTACAGGTCCCTTATATCAGTACCTCCCTATATTCGGTATTTTAACGATTTTAGGTACAATACTCACCGAAATTGTTTGACATGTCGTATTTGAAGTTCTGTGCCTGTCTATGCAGGTCCGGGTCTTCATATAGCCCCGATATAACTGTACCTCCTAATATGATTTTAGCTACATTATTCACCGTTTATTTCACGTTTCGAATTTGAATATGGTAATGTCTTATGACAAACTATGCTTATATAGGTCCACCTCGTATAGACCTCAATATAACGGCTAAAGTAAGTATTTTTAAGATTTTAACAGAACTTTTAACGGATTTTATTTTTTGAAAATTTTCAAATTCGTTCCAAATGGTGGAGGGTATTCAAAGTTCGGCACGATTGAACTTACAGCCTTTTAACTTGTTTTGTGTTGTATATGTGTTTAAATTCTTAGTTTGCATAGTTGGATCTCATAGTTTGCTAAGGCAGGGGATACTTATATCGGGAGAGAAAAGGGCAGATTCACCATTAGTAAGACTTGTTATAAATATTAATCCTAACAAGTAAAAGAACAGTAAGTTCGGCAGGGCCGAACATTGAATACCCTCCACCATTTGGAACGATTTAGGAAATTTTCAAAAAAATTAAATCCATTAAAAATTCTTTTAAAATCTTAAAAAATACCGAATATCGTAAGGTGCCGATATATTGGGGTGATATACAATATTGTGGACCTATACAGACAAATCTACGCCAGGGGGTAAAATACTAACAATAAATTTCTTGTGTGGAATTTCAGACAATTCCATTGAGAAATGTGGTTAAAATCATCAAAAATACCGAATATCGGGGGTACCGTTATATGGGAGCTATACCATATCGTGGACCGATATAGCCCATCGGAACGGAAAGGCAGACGGACGGACACAGCTAAATCGTCATAGAATTTTACGCTATATATACCTTGTTGGGTCTAAAATTATTATTTCGATGAGTTGCAAACTGAATGACGAATATAATATACCCTCCATACTACGTATGATATTTCAGAAATTTGAGAGTAGTTGTTGCGGCCATAAGTCAAATTTTTATACGGCGAAGTGTATATATTTGTTGAATTATACAAACATGGCATTTGCTTTGAAACATCGTGTATACCCCCTTTTATCTAGTGATTCAATTCACTTTTCTAAAATGTTCTACTTCCTATATGAAGCTGAAGGCAAACTGCAGTAAGGCTACATTTAAAAGTATCAACAGATTTAAAATATTTTTTATTTATTTTGTTGTCAATTTTACATTTCCAAACAAAACGCTTACTGACACATATTTTTCCCTCCCCTCTTCCATTACCATGTGTAAAAGCCGTAACGAAGTGGAAATCACAGCTGATTCCAACATTCAACATGTTCTTAAAAATTACACATTATTTTCTACTCCCGACCTTTGCCAACATAACACCAGCTTTAGATAACAATGATAATGTCTGATTTCGAAAAAAACAAACGTATTTAAATTCTTCATCCGTACATAAGTAAAATGTAAAAATCCTCTATTCTCTGCAAGCTATCTGTTGTTATGCTCCTCTAAGTCATAGCACACACACACACATTATGTGATTTTAATTGCTTTTAACGACACTCGGGAAAAAAATAAAATGAAAAAAGTTGAGATGTTAAAAAAAATGCCAACAACAATTTGTGTAGCAGTTTCCGGTTGTTGTTATGCCAAGTTCTTTCGTGTTGCTGTTCGTATTTCCACACGTTCGCTTGTTGGCGTGCCTCAAATTCGCACACACTTCGAAGAGGGGAGAATGGTTAGTGTGTGTGTGTAGACCTGTTTGTCATCGTATGTGCTTGTCTCTCTGTCTGTCTGCATGTCCTGTTGCTTTGAATCTTATGCGAATGTTTGTATGACAAAGTACTTTTCGTGTCCGATTACGTTGATGTTGATGACGATGGTAGTGGTATTGGTTGGTCACGGAAAACGAGACGGAGAGTTGGTAATGGCGGAACAACAACATCAACAAAAATGCAAAGAACAAACAAACAATCTGTAGTAACACCTTCAAATGAATACAAAAGCTTTCTAAAAATGTTCGTTCGCATAGTCGAACACGCTTAACTCAGAAAGAGGGGTAGGATGAAAATTATGGAAAATGTTGGGAGAAGAACCTACATCAACTGTATGTATAAAAGTCGTGACTTGTTTTGATGATAGTTTGGGGGGTATTCGGGTTGTAGTGGTTTGGGGTTGATGAAGTCGACTTTTTGATACTCAGTCTTGTGTAGTCGGGAGGATATTGTTCGTTTTATATTATTTTACAATATTTATTCGGGTACATGCAATTCGCCTAATAGTAAAACGTAAGCTCGATGATATCCTGTGCAAGTGGTCGACTCGACGTATTCAAACTGATATAATTTGTTTGTTGATTGTAGGGTCCATGCGGATAATATCTGTCGGCCACATATATACGGACTATGATGATATTTGGGTTACTGTGGTGGACTTAACATATGCAGGTTGTAAAAATCGGTTCTATCGTACTTAGTTTGATGATAGTCGGCTTGATGATACTGGACTTGTTGTAGTCGACTTACCTATATAGGTTAAAGAAAAAATATCCATATATCAGAGTATAGTCGGTTTAATGTAGTAATTCGATTAATGTATTCGATTCGATATTCGCAATGAACTCAGTTGACTATTGTATCGTTGTGGCAGTCGGTTGATATATTCTCTGTTTTTTTTTTTTTTTTTTGCCTTAATTAGTCCTGCTATAATTTACTTCGTTAGCGAAAAGTCTACCTTACAATTGCACATTCGTTCCACAAGTTCGCGTTATACCTTCTTACACCCCAGTCATTGAATGGAGGATAACTAAGCTTGTCATGCCGTTTGTAACACTTAGAAATATAAATGTTAGACACCACAAAGTACAAGGTGCAACCAATTTCAGACTGCTGTCATCCCAAAACCCCTCGTCCGACAGCTGTTAAAATTTTTCTCGTGACAGCTCATTATATTGTTTACAAGCGTACAAAATCATTTTGGTGAGAATTTTCCAGAAAAAAAGTTATTCGTGAGGGAATTCAAGAGTGATAGTGTGATTCCTTTATATTTGGCTGGAAAACCACAAGTGACTTTCGTTAGAGGACTCCAGCATTTAATGTGAATGAACCTTTCGTGTCTCGTACAATCGCTTGCTACCGTGCTACTGGTAGCGTAGCCCGACGTCAAGGAAGTGGACGGACAGTGGACAGCAACATCAGCAGAAAAGATTCGAAAAGTAATGAAGCGACTTGATCGAAACCCGCGCATTGGCCGAAAAATGACTGGTGAACTGAACATCTCGCAATATTTCATTCGGCAAATATTAAAAAATGAAGTCGAGGTAAAGCCATTGAAATTCAAAAAAAAAAGTGCAAGAACTAACACCGCAACAGAAAACTAGTAAAGAAAATCTTAAAGTCAGGCTGTGCCGACTTTATGATACCCTACATCACTTTTCTAATTTAGTAGAGCTGCGCATAACAATTAAAAGTTTTTATGGGATAATTCAATCATACACGCTATGATTATAATTATTTTTTAGAGTTCAAAACACTAAATATGATATTTTTGAGCTGTATTTGATATATTTCCCTGAATATCGTTGTTACGGAGTGCATATTACGGCTGTGGGTAACAAATACAACAAATCGGATGAAC
Organism: Musca domestica; assembly: GCF_030504385.1. Taxonomy (NCBI): domain Eukaryota; kingdom Metazoa; phylum Arthropoda; class Insecta; order Diptera; family Muscidae; genus Musca; species Musca domestica. The sequence goes on along the minus strand of NW_026712275.1, from coordinate 368,338 downwards.
AGGATATGTGGGAGCTATAGCTATATCTGAACCGATCTTCATCAAATTTGGCATACTGCCTTCTAGACTCAATTCGGTCGTAAGTGCCAAATTTCATCCAATTTGGGCAAATATTAGACATTTGGTGCACAATCAAAGATAAATCGGACGAAGTTATATATGGGAGCTATATCCAAATCTGAACCGATCTCGATAAAATTTAGCAAAGATATTTCTGAGCTGTATTTGATATATTTCCCCAATTATTGTTGTTACAGAGTGCATATTGCGGCTGCGGAGGACAAAAATAACAAATCGGATGAAAAATATATATGGGAGCTATAGCTATATTTGAACCGATTTCGATCAAATTTGGCATACTTATTTTCAGGCCTAATTTGGTTGTATGTGCAAAATTCCATACTATTCGGGCTAATATTACACGATTGGTGCACAATAAAAGGCAAATGAGACGAAGATATATGTGGGCACTATATCTAAATTTTTACCGATTTTCTACAATTTCAATAGGGTTCGTCCTTGGGCCAAACAAATGATTTGTGCAAAATTTCATCTGGATAGGGCAATAAATGCGAACTGTACTTTGTTTACAAAAATACATGGACAGACGGACGGACATGCATAAATCGACTCAGAATGTGATTTTATGTAGATCATCAAAAGGAACTATGGGTCTATCTCGTTTCCTTTTGCCTGTTACAAACAAATGCACAAAGACATAATACCCTGACCACCTTGTGGTGTAGGGTATAAAAATAGACTTAAAAGAGCTAAAGAGATACTTCGCTTGGCCGAAAGTGGTAAGCTGCCAAATTTGGTTTTCTCCGATGAGAACACACTAGTTGCTCAGCAGTTTGTAAACAAACATAATGTTTGTGTTTTCTTGCCAAAGAGGTCAGCTGAAAATGTGCACCTCCGGTTGGCCACCAAAACTCAAGCACCGGCCATTGTGATGGCGTGGGCAACGTCAGTAGGCGATTGTCGCCCTCCGCATGTATTAATCGACCGTGGTATCTTAATAAATGCCGAATGTTATCGCGAAAATATTCTGGAAGGTGTATTAAAGCCTTGGGCACGTAAATATTTTGGCCGCAGACCTTGAACATTACAACAGGACTCACCACCATCGCACTCTTGGGTGGCGCGTAATACCTAAGGATGGTTACAAAATTAGGTTCCTCGCTTCATTTTCAGTGGACAATGGCCACCAAAATCTCCGGATACCTATCCGTTTGACTATTGTGTCTGGAGTGTTTTGCAAAGCAAGGTTGGCACTTAAAAAATACCAAAGTGTCATCACCACAAGCAAGCGTTTCGCCGGGAATGGGACAAAATACCGCAGAGTAACATTCTGGCAGCGTGTGACGGTTTCATTGCCCGTTTGAAGGCTATAAATCGTGCCAAAGGTGACAAAAAATGTAAAAATTATGACTCTTGACTTTAATGCAGTATTTTTAATTTCACCCTGTATTATGGAGGGTATATTAAGTTTGTCATTCCTTTTGTAACTCGTTGAAATAATAATTTTAGTCTTAACAAACATAACGTAAAATTCTAAGACGATTTAGCCTTGTCCGTCCGTCTGCCCGTCTGTTGTAATCACGCTAGAGTCAAAACAAATAAATGTAGGAATCTAACATTTAGCACAGATCTCTCTTTTGTCTGCAGATATCGTATCGAAATTGTCTGAAAACGGTATTCGGTATTCGGTATTTTGATGATTTCAGCTACATTTTCGATGGAATTGTCTAAAAACCCATATTGCCATATTACTATTTCTAAGCACTTTACCCCTGAGAGAGAAATGTCAATGTTGGTCCACGATACAACGGAACCCCCCGATATTCGGAATTTTCACTATTTTACATTATTCACCGGAGTTGTTTCAAACTTCGTATTTAGATTTCGTAATGAGAACTACAGCCTTTGCCACAAAATTGTATATGCAGGTCCAGGTATTCGTATAGGCCCCATATATCAGTTCCTCCCCGGATTCGGTGTATTGACAATTTTAGGTAGTTCACCGAAATTGTTTGAAATTTCGTATTTGAAGTTCCTAATAGCCTGTGACAGAAAATTGTCCATGCAGGTCCAGGTCTTCGTATGGCCCCGATATAACGGTACCTCTATATTCGGTATTTTGCTACATTATTCACCGGATTTTTTTTTAAGTTTCGAGTTTGAGTATTTTACTTGCTTATGACAAAATTGCATATGTATGTTCACTTTTCATGTAGAACCCAATATAACGGCTAAATTCGATATTTTAGAGATATGAAGATATATTTTAACGGATTCAAATTCGTTCCTATGCAGGTCCAGGTCTTCGCATAAGCCCCACATAACGGTATTCAGTATTTTTATGATTTTTGCGACATTTTTTATGGTAAGTGCTTCAGTGCTCCCAATGGGCACCACATTTTCTAACAAAAGTTCTCTATGTAGGCCCGGTTTTCCTTTTTTGGTCCTTCTTGCTTTATATTGAAATTCACCGAACGGACGGAGCAAGGGGCTATGCTCGGATCATTTTGAAATTTTTAACCTGATTTAGGGAAAGTAATTTTTTCATGGGGGAAATACCGGGTTATTTGAACCGAAAGTTCGAATACAAAATAAGGTTTTTAACCGGTTCTACAAAACCGTTATGTACTATTTATCATTTGAAAGCTTATGGAATTACCTATCGAACAAGTTGTCATATGATAGGGTTATTGGAAACGGTTCCGAAGAAATGTAAGAAAATTGGTATTTTTACACCAGTACTTTTTGAAAAACACTTAAAAACTCGAAAACAGACCCATTATGGGGAACTATGATCCGCGTGCTACGTTATAGCCTATAATCTTGCCTTTCCAAAATGGTATGATATGTGCTGATATCTCTTATAGTTCCGAAGATAAATGTGATGCAAATCATGAAATTGAGATTTTCACCACTAATATGTATCTAAGCATTTTAAAGTAGCCGGCCTTCGGACGGGGCTTTAGATTTTCTCCTCTGGGGTATGTCCAACACCGGCTACGCGATGCATAATTTTTCTAAACATTGTAATTTTGGTAAGTAGCCGGCCTTCGGGCGGGTCTTGATTTTTCTCCTCTAGGGTATGTCCAACACCGGCTACGCGTTCCATAGTTTTTCTAAATATTATAATTTTTGTAAGTAGCCGGAATTCGGCTTCGAGGTCAATATCTTCGGAACTACAAAGCTATAAAGTTTAGATACATATTAGTGTAGGAAATCTCATTTTCATTATTTGCAATACTAATATATTCGGAACTACTAGAGATATCAATACCTATAGTAACTTTTTAGAGTTTCTAATACACACCATTTTCGACTTTTAATGGGTTTTGAAAAAAGTTTCGATACAAAAATACCAATTTTATATTACTCCGGAACCGATTGAAACCAACCCATCACATAACCACTTTTTATTGAAAAGTATTTCCAAAAGCTTTCAAATGATAACCATTTTGTTAATTTTAATTTTGTACAAACAGATAAAACCCGAATTTTGTATCCGAACTTTCGGGTCGAATAACCGGGTAACCGGATATTTCTCCAACCAAAAAAAGTTACTTTGTCTTAATCAGGTTAAATTAATCAGGTTAAATTTCAATTTCAATTTCAATTTAAATTTCAGGTCAATCCGAGCATAGCCCCTAAACTCAACTTAAGCCAAAAGCTATTCCACTCTCATGTCGCCAACGAAGCTTCTTCTCTTCTATACGGACCTCAAACGAAGCTTCTTCTCTTCTATACGGACCTCAAACGAAGATCCTCCTCTTCCATACGGACTTCGAACGAAGCTCCTTCTCTTCCATACTGACCTCGAACGAAACTCCTTCCATTCTATACGGACCCGTTCAGGGGTATTTTGATGATGATATCTAACGATGTTCCTCCTCTTCTATACGACCCCTAAAGAGGCTCCTCCTTTTCTACATGAACCTCGGATGAGGCTGTGATCTTTACCGATCTCCACCGCTACCATACTCATCTTCAACCAACTCCACCTCCGTAAAAAGACATATGAAATGTTAGCTTTAAAAACCTTAAAATACTGAATGTGTTACAGAACAACATCGCTCCATAGATGTCCAATAATACTTTTGAGGTTACACAACAAAAACAGCAAAATGCACTCACTCAAATTTAGGGAATTTTTTACAATCAAATACCTAACTTTGGGCTATAGTTTTCATTACCCCATCCCTCAAGGGCAAATAACAACAGTTTTATTTTCTATGTTTTTTTTTTTCCTCAGAAGACACAGAATTACTTTTGGTGCCCGAAATACCTACATTTGTCCTGAGTAACTCATGTATTTTCCCAACCCCCTATTTGATTGGAAAAACAAACAAAAAGTTTTGTGATCGAACATTTTTTCTAAACTCACAACAGACAATTTGAATTTCTGTTCGCCTTTACAAGATATGCATTTGGGGTCCTCATACCGCCTTTGGCTGTTGTAATCCATTTCGACGAGGAGGAGGTGTTTTTATTTGGTTGTTGAGATTTCATTCCCCCTCCCCCAAACTTTGAATCCTCTGCAAATCTCTACGAAGAAGTTGCTGAACACAGTTGCCTTATAAATCTTTTGTTTTATTTATTTGACATTTTTATTATGGCTTCTTGGTTATTGTTTTTTATTTGCCTGGCGTTTTCCTGTTTTTCGTTTTTTTGTGGTCGTTTTGTAAGCAAAAGATTGGAAAATCCAGAGAATAAATGTTACGACTCATACGATTTTCATGGAATTCTTGTTGCACATCACATTGCAATAACTGAAACGACTCCTTTCGTGTTGTTCAACATGTGGATTCAACACGGATTCCGTACAAGAATTGGTTGTGTAAATGCGGTCTGCCATAAATTTGTGTATGCATGTGTATTTACTTGCCGCAAGATTTATGTCATAAGTTCTGATAAATTATCACTCCACAAAGGAATGGGGTGAAATAAGAGGCTGAATTTTTAAAAGAAGGCTAGAGAAGGAAAGAGAAGAAGCAGGAGGATTTGCGTGCTGAAATAAATTCAAATAACAGTTTTTAAGACGTCCACTGTAGATTGAAGGCCACCAAGTGTCCTTCTCCGATAAAAGGCTATAAAATTGCCTTCCATAGATTAAAGACCACCAAGTGGTATTTTAAGATTAAAAGACAATCAATTGGTCACAGACTGTACAGGGTGAGATGAAAAAACTGCAACAAAGTCAAACGCCATAATTTTTACATTTTTGTTTTTGTTGTTTTATTTAAAGAATGCAAAAAATGTCGGAAATAGCATCAAATTTTAAAATAAGTTTAGATTTGTTCGAATTGGTCACCTTTGGCACGAATTATGGGCTTCAAACGGCCAATAAAACCGTCACAGACTGTCCAACTATTCCTCTGCGGTATTTTGGCCCATTACCGGCGAGGCGCTTGCCTGAGGTGATCGACACTTTCGTATCTCTTAGTGTCAACCTTGCTTTCGAAAATATTTCAGACACAATAGTCAAACGGATTGGTATCCGGAGATTTTGGTGGCCATTTTACGCTGGAAGCGAAGAACCTCATTTTGTAACCATTCTTGGGTGCCGCGTTCTGAGTGCGTTGGTGCTGAGTCCTGTTGAAATGTTCAAGGTCGGCGGCTAAAATGTTTGCGACCTCCAGAATATTTTCGCTTATATGCGGATAAGGAAACCTTGTTGACCTCATACAAAGCGATAGGTCGGTCTGTGGTTAGCTATGCGGCTCCAGTTTGATCGGCGAATACGAGTGCAACGCTGTGGACAAGTATTCAGACCTGCCAGAATGCCGCCCTGAGAACTGCAAGAGGGTGCCTCCTTATGACTCCTATGGACCATTTACATGAGGAGACGAAGGTTATTCCCTCACGTCAGCATAATCTTATGCTTTCGTTGCAGTACCTGCTTGGGTGTTATCGTGGGAGTCACCCTAACCACCATATGATGGATATAACTCCCCCACACAGGCGTGTCAGGAAGGACCTGCATGATCTAGAGTGAAAGGTCCAGCGGTCCAAGCGGGTCTGAATAGCATTCGTACTGATGCAGTCACAGAGGTAGTTAACAATTACAGTATGAATGCCATCCTCAGAGTCCACCCCCTTCCATTGCAGCTGAAGAACGTCGGCTGCCTAGGCAAACCAGGGAAGTTTTGGCCCAACTACGTTCAGGATGGTGCTGCCGTCTCAATTCGTATTGAGCACGAATTGACGAAGATGTGCGGAACGCTTGCCCACCGTGCCATACAGGCCCGCACAATACGCTGCACCTGTTTAATTGCCTAGCCAAACCTACCCCACTCCGTCCAGAGGATCTCTAGCTATAGCCCATAGGTAACAGAATTCCTAAAACTGGACATTGAAGAAGAGCTGGATTAATCAGAATATAAACAACGGAGCATGTTAAAACTGCTACAAAAACAACATCACCATGACCGGCGCCTGTGTTCTGCTGGCCAACCGAAGGTGCATCTTTTCAGCTGACCTCTTTGGCAAGTAAACTCGATCATTTTGTTTGTTTACAAACTGTTGGGCAACTAATGTTTTCACAACGGAGAAAATCAAATTCGGCAGTTCACCACTTTCGTCCAAGCGAAGCAACTCTTTAGCTCTTTCGAGTCTATATTCCTTCTGTAGCGGTGTAAGCTCTTACACTTTTTGGAATTTCAATGGCTCTATCCCGAACTCATTTTTCAATATTTGCCGACAAGAAATTTGCCATATGTTCAGCTCACGAGCCATTTTTCGGCCACTGCGATGCGGGTTTCTATCAAGTCTCTTCTTTATTTTTCGAACCTAATTTCAGCTGATGTTGCTGTTTTCTTCCGTCCACTTCCTTGACGTCGGTCTACGCTTCCAGTATCACGGTAACGAGCGATGGTACGAGACACAAAAGATTTATTCACATTTAAATGCTGGAGTGCTCTATCGATAGCCACTTGTGGTTTTCCAGCCAAATATAAAGAAATCACACTATCACGCTTAAATTCCATCATGAATAACTTTATTTCTGGCAAATTCTCACCAAAATACTTTTGTACGCTTGTAATCAATATAATGAGCTGTCACTGGAATAATTTTAACAGCTATCGGTCGGGCGGCTTTAAAATTGCAGCAGTCTGAAATTGGTTACAGGTTTTCATCTCACTCTGTAGACAAAATGTATGGTTCTCTTGTAAAAGGGAAACCTTTTTTTAATCGAGATTACATTTCTCCAAAAATTACAACTTCTATTAACTAATTCATGTTTCTCTATAATTATCGTGAATGTATGTGTTTATCTAACTGTAATTAAAAACGATCCATTGTACTGAAAAAAACCTTGAACCCATTAAGACCATCGAATTAATTGCTACTTGCACGGAAGTAGTGTTAATAGTTCAAATAATTGCGGGGACTGGATTTTTATCGATTCTATGTAATAATATAGCAATTATTTTGGATTTCCAAATAACTTTTTTGTGTGACAGAAATTCCCACACATAATTACCAGATGGGAGGAGGGCTATAAAATTGGGAACCATTTTCACTGCAATATACTTACAAGTATAAACTTGTAGATTTAATAATATAAATTACGCTTATCGATTGACTTGAGTAAATGTTGTGTTTTGTATTTGTATTGTTGTGTAATATGTATTCCAAATAATATTACGGCATACTGATGTTAGGCGAAGATATCTGTTGTTTAATAAAAAGTATAAAAAACAAGTTCAGGGTAAAAGCGTGATTGCTTAACTACAATAGTGAACATTTAACTTTACTATAAACTTTTATATACAATTATATTGCTTATTAATAAACCAGTAAAAAAGCTCTATGTTCGGACGGGCCGAACCTTGAATACCCTCCACCATTCGGAAGGAATTTGGCAATTTTCAAAAAAAAAAACCAGTAAGGAAAGCTCAAAAGTCGGGCGGGGCCGACTATATGATACCCTACACCACTATGCATAATTAGGAGAGCTCTCGTAAAAAGGTTTATACAGGGCATTTCAGAGCTGTATGAGATATTTGGTACAAAATCAAAATCTATCTAATTCTATCGTGCATTTTACGAACTATAGCTATCTCTGAACCGGGTTTCTCCAAATTTGACGTATAAGCTTCTAGACTGAATTCGGTCTTATGTACGAAAATTCATGCCATTTGGGCTGATATTGGCCATTTGATGCACAATTAACACGAAATCGGATGAAGATATAAATGGGAGGCATATCCAAATCGGAACAGATTTTAATAAAATTAAAATCAACTATTTTTGGGCTTTATCTGATATCTGGTACCAAATATCATTCCTGTGGATTGCATATTACGAATGTGAGGGACTTAAAGACCAAATCGGATGAAAGATATATATGGGAGCTATAGCTATATCTGAACCGATTTTTACTAAAATTGGTGTACTTGCTTCTAAGCTGGTTTCTGTCGGATTTGCCAAAATTGATGCTATTACGGCCATTTGGTGGTCAATCACCAGAAATCGGATGAAGATATATATGGGAGCTATATCCAAATCTGAACCGATTTCGATAAAATTTAAAACAGCTATTCCTGTGCTCCATCTAATACCTGGTACCAAATATCACGGTTGTGGAGTGAATATTACGAATGTAAGGGACTAAAACACTAAATCGGATGAAACATATATATGGTTGCTATATCTATATCTGAACCGATTTTCACTAAATTTGATATACTTGCTTCTAGGCTGAATTTGGTCCGATGTACTAAAATTCAGTCAATTTGGACTTATATCGGCCATTTGGTGCACAATTAACCCGAAATCGGATGAAGATATATATGGGAGCTATATCCAAATCTGAACCGATTTCGATCAAATTACGAACAGCTATTTCTGGGCTGTATCTTATATCTAGCACCAAATATCATTCGTGTGGAGTGCATATTACGAATGTGAGAGGCTTAAACACCAAATCGGATAAAACATATATATGGGAGCTATATCCAAATCTGAACCGATTTTCTCCAAAATTGTTGTATTTGCCTTAAAGCTAATCTCGGTCACATGTGCCAAAATTCGGGCCATTTGGGCTGATATTGGCCATTTGGTGGTCAATTAACCCGAAATCGGATGAAGATATATATGGGAGCTATATCCAAATCTGAACCGATTTCGATAAAATTTAAAACAGCTATTTCTGTGCTCCATCTAATACCTGGTACCAAATATCACGGTTGTGGAGTGCATAGTAGGAATGTGAGGGACTTAAAGATCAAATCGGATGAAAGATATATATGGGAGCTATAGCTATATCTGAACCGATTTTCTCCAAATTTGATATACTTGCTTCTAGGCCGAACTCAGTTGGGTGTGCCAAAATTCAGGTAATTTGGACTGATAGTGGATATTTGGTGCTCATTTAACCCGAAATCGGATGAAGATATATATGGGAGCTATATCTAAATTTGATCCGATTCTCACCAATTTCAATAGGGTTCGTCCTTGAGCCAAAAAAATATTGTTTGAAAATTTCATCTCAATCGGATAATAAATGCGACCTGCATTTTGTTCACAAGAATACATGGACAGACGGACGGACGGACAGACGGACGGACATGCATAAATCGACTCAGAAAGTGATTCTATGAAGGTTCTCAAAAGTAACTATGGGTCTATCTCGTTTCCTTCTCCATGTTACAAACAAATGCACAAAGACATAATATCCTTACCACTATGTGGTGTAGGGTATAAAAATATGTTGAAAATTCTGTTGAAATCTTAAAAATACCTAATGTTGTCGTTACATTAGGGCATACACGACACCGCGGACCTGCTAAGGCAACATAAGCCATTACAATATTCAAATGCGAAACTTGGAAAAAAAATCGATGAATAATGTCGCTAAAATCATCAAAATACCGAATACCGTTATATGGGGGCGATACCAAAATGTGGACTTGCACAGACAGTTTTCCGTCATAGGCTATTAGGCTATTACGAACTTCAAATACCGAATTTGAAACAATTCCGGTGAATAATGCCGCTAAAATCATTAAAATACCGAATATCTGGAGGTACCGTTATATGGGGACTATACGAAGACGTGGACCTGTACAGACAGTTTTCCGTCATAGGCTGTTTAGGCCATTACGAACTTCAAATACCAATTTTGAAACTATTCCGGTAAATATTGTCGCTAAAATCATCAAATTACCGAATATCGGAAGGTACCGTTATATGGGGGCTATTCCAAAACGTAGACCTACATGGTCCATTTTCAATACCAAAAGTCCTGCAGACATAACATATATTTGAGTAAAATATTAACAATCTACTCCAATTCGTTCGGAAGCTAGAGTGATTTCCACAGACGGACAGATGGACGGACATCGTTAAATCGACAGATCAAGAATCATATTAAGAATATATATACTTTGTGGGGTCTAAAATGGTATTTTGTAGAGTTGCAAACGGAATGACAAACTTAATTTACCCTCTATACTATGGTGGAGGGTATAATAAAACAAATAAATGGGAGCAACCAAATGTTTTATTTGCAGGTTGTATATTTTTTGACCCAAGGACGAACCCTATGGAAATTGGTGAGAATCGGTTCAAATTTAGATATGCCCCCCATATTTATCTTCAACCTATGTCGAGTTAAATGGGCGCCAAATGGCCAATAACAGTCCAAATGAACTATTTTTTTAACATCCGTCCAAATTCAGTCTAGAAGCTAGAAAATCAAGTTTGGTGAATATCGGTTCAGGTATAGCTATAGCGCCCATATATGTTTCCACACGATTTTGTCTTTAAGTCCCTCGTAATCGTCATTCGACAACAATGATATTTGGTAACACATATCTCATAGAGCTCGGAAATATCTTTGCCAAATTTTTTTGAGACCGGCTAAGATTTGGATATAGCTCCCATTTATATCTTTATCCAATTTACGGTATTTTTTGTGCACCAAATGGCTAATATCTGCCCAACTAGGCTGAATTTGTGCACTTTCGACGGAATTCGGCCTAAAAGCAAGTGCTTAAAATTTTTGTGAAAAACGGTTCAGATATAGCTATAACTCCCATATATATGTTTCATCCGATTTGGTGTTAAAGTCCCTCACAGTCTTAGTATGCACTCCACAACAATGATATTTGATACCGGGCATCAGATTCTGCTCGAAAATACCTTTGCCAAATTTTATCGAGATCGGTTCAGATTTTATACATACCTTCGATATACATACATACCTTCACCAATAGAATTGAATCGATTTTTCATGTTCAACCGAATTTTCGATTTGGTTCTGTATATATGTTACTCTAATAAATATTTTTAAATACAATGCTTAACGAAGTCATATCACGAACTATACAGCGATGTTATTTGGTACTAGAGGTGCAAAAACCTTCGTCAAATTTGTTGAAAATTCCGAGTTGGATATAGTTTCCAAGTTATGACTACACTGAAGCCATTATACGCTATAGTTGGTATGATCTACTTCGCATAAATTCCCCATGTATTTTTTTTTATCGGAAGCACAATTAAATACGCCTAATGGTGTAGGGTATAATATAGTCGGCCTCGCCCGACTTTTCACCTTTCCGTACTGGTTTTCTTTGTAACACTTTTAATCCCTTAATACAATTTTTATACAATAATAAGTACGTGTTAGCTGGTAATGTTTTACTATTAAATGTCCCAAATGGTTCCTGTCTACTAGTTTACTATAAAACCAGTAAAGAAAGTCGGCCCATCCGACTTTATGATATCCGACACCACTTTGCTAATTTAGTGGAGCTCCACATAGCAATTAAAAGTTGTTATGGGAGAATTCAATCATACACGTTATGATTATAATTATAATTTAAAGTTCAAAGGACTAAATATGCCGAAGCATTTGTATCTTTTTAAAATCGGAATTGTATTGCCCATATTTATATATATATATATATATGAGCTTTATCCAAATCGATATCGATAAAATTTGACAAAGATATTTCTGAGCTGTATTAGATATATTTCCCTGAATATCGTTGTTACGGAGTACATATTACGGCTGTGGGTAACAAATACAACAAATCGGATGAACAATATATATGGGAGCTATAGCTATATCTGAACCGATCTTCATCAAATTTGACATACTAGCTTCTAGACTCTATTCGGTCGTAAGTGCCAAATTTCATCCAATTTGGGCATATATTAGACGTTTGGTGCACAATCAAAGGAAAATCGGACGAAGTTATATATGGGAGCTATATCCAAATCTGAACCGATCTCGATAAAATTTGTCAAATGTATTTCTGAGTTGTATTTGATATATTTCCCCAAATATTGTTGTTACAGAGTGCATATTACGGCGGCGGTGGACAAAAATAATAAATCGGATGAAAAATATATGTGGGAGCTATTGCTATATCTGAACCGATTTCGATCAAATTTGGCATACATATTTTCAGGCCTAATTTGGGTGTATATGCAAAATTCCATACAATTCGGGCTGATATTACACGTTTGGTGCACAATAAAAAGCAAATTGGACGAAGATATATATGGGAGCTATATCTAAATTTTGACGGATTATCTCCAATTTAGGGTTCGTCCTTGGGCCAAACAAATGATATATGCAAAATTTCATCTGGATCGGGCAATAAATGCTACCTGTACTTTGTTTACAAAAATACATGGACAGACGGACGGACAAACGGACGGACATGCATAAATCGACTCAGAATATGATTCTATGCAGATCATCCAAAGGAACTATGGGTCTATCTCGTTTCCTTCTGCCTGTTACAAACAAATGCACAAAGACATAATACCCTGACCACCTTGTGGTGTAGGGTATAAAAAACATTAAGTTCGGCCGGGCCAAACTTTTAATACCCTCCAACTTAGGGTAAAGGAAACATTAGAGCCCATTATGACCCACATATACACATTTGTAGACATATTCATGGGAAAATGTGCCAAAAATCATCAATATACCGAATATCGGGAAAACCGGCTATATGGGGCTATACAAAAACGTGGACCTATACATACAGTGTTTCGCCAAAAGAGCTAGAACCCATTAAGACCATTAAATATAAATTTCTGGATAGATCCGCGAAGAAATGTGGCAAAAACCATTAAAATGCCGAATATCGGGAGGTACCGCTATATGGAGGCTATACCAAGTCGTGGACCTATACTTACAATGTCTCGCCACAGGAGCTAGAACCCGTTATAACCTACAACTACCAATTTTCAGAGAAATTCGTGAAAAAATGTGTCAAAAATCATCAAAATACCGAATATCGGTAGGTAACGTTATATGGGGACTATACCAAAACGTGGACCTATACATACAATGTTTCGCCACAGGAGCCGGAACCCATTATGACCAACAAATACCAATTTTTGGACAAATCCGTGAAAAAAAGTGGCAAAAATAATCAAAATACCGAATATCGGGAGGTACCATTTTATGGGGGCTATACCAAATCGTAGACGCATACATGCAATGTTTCGCCACCGGAGCTGGAACCCATTATGATCTACAAATACCAATTTTCAGACAAATCCGTGAGACAATATGGCATAAATCATCAAAATACCGCATATCGGGAGGTACGGTTATATGGGAACCATGGACCGATATATCTCATTTTCAATACCAACCATCCTAGATACAATACAAATTTCTCTGCTAAATTTTGACGCTCTACGTCAAATAATGTGGGCTGTAACGTGATTTCAACAGACAGACAGACGGACAGACAACGGACATCGATAAATCGACTCAGAATTTTATGCTGATTATAAATATATATACTTTATGGGGTCTGCGGCGAATATTTAAGAATGTTACAAACGGAATGACAAAGTTAATATACCCTCCTTTCCAAGTTGTAGGATATAAAAAAATCTCTTAAACATTTGCACTCAGGTAGAACTCTCCTTAACACTTAACCGAAGCGTTTCCCACGAAAATCGTCTGACTCTTAGAGAATTTTTTTAATCCATGTAATAAATATGAGTCGTTTGTTAAGATATGTCGATTCGTACAATCAGGAGTGATTTAAATTCCAATTATTTACAGTCTTTGTGCTGAAAACAAAAATAATACCAGTATCTCAATATTTTGTTGAAATACAGAGTTAAAATGAATGTGTTAATCTTTTAATCAAGGAAAATAAAATATAATTACCCATGGATAACAGGATAGGTTACCTTCACTGCATTTATTGTTGCTATATTAATCGAATCATAGCCGGCAACGTCTATTCAACAAGAATGTGTAATTTACATTTACACTCTGCAAGGCCTTAGATACATGCCCGTCCCTAATCTTATATGTATGCATATGCATATAACCGACAATATGTTTAAATGTTATGAATTTTGTATTAGGAAGAAGTTTTCGGATTTTACCCTCCAAGAGCTGATAACATGAATGAATAAAATCCAAAAACAATCCCATTCAAATGTAAATTTTCACAACAGCAGGAAATGAATCTAAGAGGCAATGGGTATGACTAGCCCCTTATTGGTAGACATATGAGTATGTTGAAGTGTTTATACATCCTGCAATGCTGTATCTCTCCATACATGTGTTTGAAGTGTTTGAGTGAGTATTTGCTGAGACCCCTACCCTGTCTGCTCTGTCAGTGAATATTTGTTCATAAATGTTCATATTGTTTTATGGCAACTGCAATGGTTCAGTGAACTTTACGAAATACAAATAAAAGAATATCATTTTAACTCTTTTCTGTTGATGCTATTGCTGTTGCTGCGGATGCTGTTCTTTTGCTTTTGCTTGTTTATTTAACCAAAAGGCTAACCACCATCCTGTCCGCACCAGTCGTCAAAAGACCAACAGCAAACAAATGAACAACTCGAAAATTTATTACAACATTTGTTTGGACTTTCTTGGCAATCCTTATGAAACCAAACGAATTCCCCAAACTTTTGAAGTACTCCTTTTAGTGGAAGTGTTAAAATCTACAAGTATCAAGGGTCAAATAATTACGCTTTGCGGAGATGTATTACACAAGAAATGAGACAAATGAATTTGTTTTTGCAGTGTATTAAGTGTTTGAGATTACGGAAAGTAATAAAAATTCAAACAGACAAATTTTCATTTAAAATTTAAAGAAAAAGTTACGTTGTGGTAGAAATGACGGAAAAACTATTAAAAATATATTTTCATTAAGTATCCATTCAAAATTGAAAATATATTTATTGTCTATATCATGGCCTATATAAGGTCGGCCAGTAAGACCATCTGACGACCAAGTTTTTTGTCAAAATATATTTTGAATTCGCCCTATGAATACAAAAACAAAATTGTGATGTTCTTGTAAAAAAAAATCGAAACAATTTGAATTATTAAAGAAATTTGAAGACAAATCTATATAAATTATAAATAAACAGGAAAATTTGTGAATTTAAACATAAGAATTTGCCAAATATGCAGAAAGAAGGAGGTTCCAGGAAGGGGTACATTTTTTCGAATCCAAAGGATGAAGTGTCGAGGGCAGAATGGAGTAACGTTTGCCACGTAGAATTTAAAGTCTTATATATGCTCTGAACACTTCGACGTTGCTCATGTGGTGAAATCAGGAAGAGAATATTATCGCGAAAATATTCTGGAGGATGGATTAAAGCCTTGGGCACGCAAACATTTTGGCCGCAGACCTTGCCCATTCCAACAGGACTCAGCACCAACGCACTCAGCACACGCCAGCCAAGAATGGTTACAAAATGATGATGGAAATTACATTTCCAGCGCACAATGGCTAACAAAACCTCCGGATACCAATCCGTTGAACTGTTGTGCCTGCAGTATTTTGGAAAGCAAGGTTGGCACTTAATATACCAAAGTGTCGATCACCTCAAGCAATCGCTTCGCCGAGAATGGGCTAAAATACCGCAGAGCAACATTCATGCAGCGTGTGACGGTTTCATTGGCCGTTTGAAGGCCATAATTCGTGCATAGGTGACCGATTCGAACAAATCTAAACTTATTCTAAAATGTGATGTTATTTCCGACATTTTTTGCTTTCATTCAATAACATTTTACACAAATTTAACCAAATCCGAATCGATCTAGAGGTGTCTGTCCGTCCATCCATTTGATTCACATCCATTTGATGCAAACTCTCGAAGGAAGCACCCGTTTTGGCTTAGAAAACTTAGATAGAGTTCGAAGATAAGCAGTATTGGCCCAATCCTACTGGTACCTACCTCAAAAAAAGGTCAACAATTTCTAAGAAAATAATTTTTCTAATACAACAAAAGCAAATCATCCAATTTTGTTCAAACTCTGTGCACCCCAATAACCATATTAGTGCTAGGACGATATCAGTCTACCCTCTCAAGTACCTCTCCCACAAAGGGTCAAAATGTTGAATAATTTTATCCCTCATAAAATGCATAATAACCATCTTATTTAATCTAAAATTCACACATTCCAATACTTTTACGAATACAATATCTGTTGTGAAGATGGTAGGTTTAGGTGTACTCCTTCTGGTACCCCCCACACAAAAGTGGACATTCTGATAAATGATGTTTTCCTTTTGGTTTTGTGTTTCTTTGTTGGCAATTAACAAATTTGCCGTGATTATTAGATGTCAAGGCGAAACAAGTTTTTTCGCCTAGAAAAAAAAATTACATTAAAATGAACAGACAGAGCTCTATTTTTTACCAATTCGCTTCCTGGCCGACCTTATATAGGCCTTGGTCTATTGCCTAGTATTTTGAAGGAACAGGATATCCAACAAAGGTCTCTATTATTTTATGAAACGCTCAAACTGACTCAACGTGATTTTATGTGTAGGGGAAATACTTTTTCCTTTTTTTTTCAAATATCTGCAGTGGTCCCAAAAAAAAGCAAGTAATTTTTATTTCATATACGCTGTATTCCATTTTAAACCTCACCAACATTTTGTAATAATCGTATGATGTTAGAGTCCGTGCAGCTCATTGATGCATTATTATTACTTTTTTTTTCGTTGAGCTCAGTTCTTTACCTAGCACTTTTTCAGTTTGAAATTATCATTTGTTTCGCCGGGCGCCATTTTTGACACTAAACATATCTAACTTATATTTGTTGAATGAATTAAATTCGCAAGACGATAGAGCTTAGTACATGACAGGTCCTACCATTTTGGATGGTCTAACTGGTGATATAGTTATTAATATTTTTTGAAAAATATAATATTTCCATTCATCCTGAGTTCCGTAGAACTCATAACAACAAGAAGAGGAATTTATCTCTTAGACGTGTATAGACGGATATCGGAGATATAACAAAACAAGTAAGCTAAGGCTATAGCCGTGAGGGGCCGACCATGTGAAACATTACAAGACTACAGTATGTTAGAAGCCCCCTTAAGTCCAAATCCATTTTGGAAGATTTCGCTTTTGAATTTTTTTCATGGAGCACTGCCCAGATATTACCCTTAGCACTTTGGCCAGAAACACTTGTCCCATCTTTATTCTCATGCAAAATTTCGTGTCGATTGGTTTCAATTGTGTGATCAGGATTTTTTTTTCTGTTTTTTGTTCACATGAACCCCTACATATTTTGCGATCATCTCCAAAAGCACGATACCCCTCTGTATCTCCAAATTTTGACTCATCTTTACGATTTGCTTGTCTACTACATGGGATTTGGCTTTATACAGCATTAAGAAATCAGCATAAAAAAGGTAGAAGTACGCTTTAGATGTATTTTGGATTTCGCCTGTATGTTATTTTCAGAATGGAAATGTTGATAAAAGTAGTGGTCCATTGTTCTACTATTTCGTGTCCTTTGGTTTATATTTGTGACCTTTAAAACGACTGCAAAACCGGGAATATTTTTAGCTGTTGGTCCACGTCATGTCCATGTCCATATTGCGGACATCTTTAAAAACAATAGGCCTAGCCTTTTAGAGCCTAACTCTACCCTTATGATTTGTGAGGATCGGACCATAATTGCAATCTGTGTATAATAATTGGAACCTGTGTTGTAAGGTGAAAAAATATTAAAAAATGTACACTTCAATATTATAAATCAAATGGAAAAAATAGCTTGCGTTAAAAAATGTAAAAAACAAGTAAGCAAAGGCTATAGTCGTGTGGGGCCGACTATGTGATACCCTACAACACTACAATATGTTAGAAGCCCCCTTATTTCCAAATCCATTTTGCAAGATTTCGCTTTTGAAATTATGCCATAGAACATTGTCCAGATACTACCCTTATATTTTTGACCAGGTGCATATTCCCAATATTTACGCACTCTGTCGTGTTGTTAGTTGCTGTGGTCCATCCATTTTACAGTTAAACATAATTCAATGGTCATCCGAAATACTAGATTTCTTCCCTGTCCTTATCTCTCTTCTAATACAAATTCCGAGCCGATTGGTGTTAATTGTGTTATCGGGAAAATGGTTCTATTTTAGGTAAATTTGAACCCCCAGATATTTTGTGATCATCTCCAAAAGCAAGAGGCCCCTCTGCATCTCTAAATTTAGACTCATCTATATGATTTACTTGTCTACGATATTTAGCTATATTCGTCAACGAAATCAGCATGAAAAGGACAGAAGTTTGCCTACGAAGACATGGATCTGCACAGACAATTTTCTGCCATAGGCTCTAGTATACATTACGAACTTCAAATACCGAATTTGAAACATTTCCGGTGTATAATGTCGCTTAAATCACTAACATACCGAATGTAGGGAGGTACCATTATATGGGGGCTATATCAAAACGAGGACCTACATCACCCATTTTGAATACCAAAGGTCCTGCAGACATAATACATATTTGAGTAAAATTTTATCAACCTACTTAATTTCGTTCGGAAGCTAGAGTGTTTTCCACAGGCGGACAAACGGATAGACGACGGACGTCGCTAAATCGTCATAGAATTTTATGCTGATCAAGAAAATATATACTTTGTGGGGTCTAAAATGTATATTTCGAGGTGTTGCAAATGGAATGACAAACATAATATACAGGGTCTACAGGGTCGACGGACCCATGACTCTTTGAGTCCATTCCAATCGACGAGGCTTGTCCGCAGGCAACATTATTTGCGTCAATTGAATTTTTACGGGCACAAATGCAAATCAATGCGAATAATCCGTTGTAAAGTGGACCAAGCCATGCCCAACTGCTGAGAACGGCGTTTTTGGGATGTTCTTGGGGACCTCTCAACACTGACTCGTACGGAAGCGATATTCTCGCCCGATCGCCTTGGTCGACTTTTATATGGCTTCTTCGGATTATAAAGAGCCTTACCAGTCGAACATTTTTCGTATAAACGCTTAATGGTGTTCTTAGAAGGCGCACTTCTCACATTTTTTAATGTTCTAAAAGCACGTTGAGTTTTCACAATTGACTTCTTCTGTTGAATGTAAATTTCAACTATTTCAGAGCGCTCGCGTGGCGTGTATTGGTTCATGGTAAAAATCTGATTGAACTGACGCTTTGAACGCGGTATGACATTAAGCATGTGACATCTCTGTCAAAAGTTATGGCGTTGCCAGATGGATCCGTCGAATATGGACAACCCCGTACCCTCCAGAGGGTATTAAAGGGTATACAATTAATTACGTAATTACTCTGTTCTTAAAATAGCGTATATAATTTTACCTCCCGATTTTAAGTATTTTTAAGGTTTCAGATGATTGTTTGTTAACAATGGAAATGTTATCCTACATTTATACGCCAACAAAGGCATCAATATTAGGGTCGGATTTTGTTATTTCGGCAATAGTGATCTTTGGCATTAAAACTATTCGCGATTGAATGTAGTTTTTAGTATTCGTCATACAAAATATCTCTCCCTCCAAATGTTATCTGATAATCTTGGATGACGGTATTGGAATGGAATGGTATTTTAGTCTAAATCTCTGATTGTGTGCTTTTTGTCCACTTCAACTAAAATATTTTAAGAACTTCTCCAAAAGTAATAGGCTTCTATTATCACCGCAGACCTAACTCTATGCCAAATTCCATTACGATCCGGCCATAATGGCTGGCCACTTTGCTAGATTGACACATACTGGTTGAGATGGAAAAACTGTAACCAACTTCAGACTCCTGTCATTTCTAAGCCACTCGCCTGACAGCTGTTAAAATTAATCCAGTGACAGCTCATTATATTTTTTACAAGCACACAAAAGCAGTTTAGTGAGAATTTGCCAGAAAAAAAGTTATTCGTGATGGAATTCAATCGTGATAGTGTGATTTCTTTATATTTGCCGGAAACCCGAGTCTCAGTGGCCGAAAACTGGCTTGTGAGCTGAACATATCGCAATATTCCATTCGGCAAATATTGAAAAATGAGCTCTGGGCAAAGCCATTGCAATTCCAAAAAGTGCAGGAACTTACACCGCAACAGAAAGTAAATAGACTTAAAAGAGCTAAAGAGTTGATTCGCTTGGCCGAAAGTTGTGAACTGCCGAACTTGGTTTTCTCCGATGAGAAAACATTCGTTATCCAGCAGTTTGTAAACACACAAAATAATCGTGTTTACTTGCCAACTTGGTCAGCTGAAAATGTGCACCTTCGGTTGGCCATCACAACACAAGCGCCGGCCATGGTGATGTTGTGGGCGCCATAACAGCCGATATTCGCTCTTCGCTCGTATTAATTGACCGTGGCGTCAGAGTAAATGCCAGAGTAAATCGCCACCAAAATCTCCGGATACCAATCCGTTGGACTATTGTGTCTGAAGTATTTTGGAAAGCAAGGTTGCCACTAAAAAATACAAAAGGGTCGATCACCTCAAGCAAGCGCTTCGCCGGGAATGAGCCAAAATACTGCAGAGCAACATTTGGGCAGCGTGTGACGGTTTCATTGGCCGTTTGAAGGCCATAATTCGTGACAAAGGTGACCAATTCGAACAAATCTAAACTTTTTGTAAAATTTAATGTTATTTCCGACATTTTTTGTTTTCAGTTAATAAATTAAAAAAAAAATTTTTGAATTTGTTGAGTTTTTTATACCCTCCACCAAAAATAGTATGGAGGGGATATTAAGTTCGTCATTCCGTTTGTAACTCATCGAAACAATCATTTTAGACGGTATATTCTTGATCAGCGTAAAATTCTAAGACGATGTAGCCCTGTCCGTCAGTCTGTCCGTCTGTTGTAATCACGCTACAGTCTAAACGAATTAAGATAGGAAGCTAAATTTTTGCACAGATCTCTCTTATGTTTGAAGGCAGGTCAAGTTCGAAGATGGGCTATATCGGTCCACGATATCGTATAGCCCCCATATAACGGTACCCCCGATATTCGGTATTTTGATGATGTTAGCCACATTTTTCAATCGAATTGTCCGAAAATCCACACAAGTAGTTTTTTGTTGGTACTTTATATCTCGGCAGAGAATTATCTATATAGGTCTACAATATCGTATAGCCTCCATATAACGGTACCCCCGGTATTCGGCATTTTGATGATTTTAGCCACATTTTCCAATGGAATTGTCTGAAATTCCACAAAAGGAGTCCTTTGTGAGCACTTTACCCCCCGACAGAGAATTCTCTGTATAGGTTAACGATAACGTACAGCTCCTATATAACGGTACCCAGCAATATTCGGCATTTTGATGATTTTAGCCACTTTTTTTAATGGAATTATCTGAAAATCCACACAAGGAGTTCCTTGTGAGTACTTTACTTTACACCCAGACATAGATTTGTCTCTATAGTTCCACAATTTTATGTATCCCCCCATATATCGGCACCTTCCTATATTAGATATATTAAAGATTTTAAAAGAATTTTTAATGGATTTTATTATTTTGAAAATTTTCTAATTCGTTCCAAATGGTGTATGGTATTCAAAGTTCGGCCCGGCCGAACTTACTTTTTTTACTTGTTTTATCTCACCCTGTATAAACATACCACATGATAGGACAAAAGTCAATGATTTGTTGTGTTACAAACTCTTTAGCCCTATCAAACTTATAATAACATCAACCACCGACGAGAAAGGGAGGCTCAAGCCAGACATTTTGTAATATCAACTATTCGGACATAATATTGCAGCTCTTCATTTCATAATGTTGACATTGTCGTGGATTCAACAGGCAAAAAAATTGTGAAGTTGTCCCTATTTTAGCCATTTATTACAGCTTATTTAAAATTACAATTTCTATTGGTCTGAGCAAACCACATGTAAAATGCGACAAATTGTGAACACTCATACATAAACGAGTGATAACATAATACTACCTGCTTTTGAGACACAAAAAGCACACAAGAACAACACTCGTTTACTAAAGGATTGACAAATATGGCAAAAGTCTTCTGAAATCAAACACATTGGAGTTACACAAATACCAAGGAAAACTTTTTACCAGCCCCAACAACCTGTAACTGAATACGCACAAACCAAACAAACCCAACTCCATACTCAAACACCTAAGTCATCATGTAAACAAATATGTGAATGTATGTGCGTATGTAACGACTGGTTCCCCACTTGAATGGCTGGCTGTGAATAACATAACCTGGAAATTGTGTAAATTATGTTTTATTTTATTTTTTTTTTTTGTATTTTTGTAAATAAGAAGAGGCTTTTGAAAGAATAACAAGAACAGTATTACCAACAACAACATAATAAAATAAAATTATAGGGCAAAAGTTTAAATAACTAACAAGGCTCTTTCAAAATGATACAAAACACAAACACACACAGGCGAACGCACTCACACACACACACTCAGCTACAAACATAAATACTCTTACTCATACACACTTAATTATGCAATTCATATGAAGCCATGAATGCCAACCAGCCAGCCAGTGCACAATTCTCGGTAGCTATGAAATGCTTATACACATACACTCGCTCACTCTCACATCTTGACAAAGTACACTTCAGCAAAAAATGTTCTGTTGTTTGTTAGAATTGTTAGTGAAAGGCTTGAAAACTAAGTGGCACCACACAGCCCAGCCGTGATGTACAACAGTGTGTTGTAGGGTTTTATGAGCCAACAGCCGGTTTGAAATGCACAGTACGTATGTATGAGTGTATGGATGGCATATCTACGTACAATGGTGTCAGTTAGTCAGTCAAACATGAGAACTGGGCACGCATTACACTCGAGTGGATTGATTAGTTGTTTCTATAACTTAAGGAATTTGGAATTCTAATCAGGAACGACGCAGGGCCTTCCATGATATATGCTAAAAAGGAAAGGATGGAAAAGCTGTATCAGAGAACTTAAAAACAGAAGAGTTAAAATCCAATGTAATTATCGTTATAGTGTTTTGTTTTATTTATTCATACTAAATGTTAATTGTTTTTTTCAAGTCAAATCCCTGATGATGACTATCGAAGATAGTCGAAATATCGGACAAATAAATTAATATATAAAAAAACAAATTCGTCTGTTTTTTAAATTCTGACCTCGAGCCAAACGAAAAAACCAGAAGAAAATATATTGATCAAAGGTCAACAATAACTATACGAATTTGGAATTCTAATCAGGAACGACGCAGGGCCTTCCATGATATATGCTTAAATTGCGAGTTTCCAGTCGCTTAAGGGTCATGTCTCTCAGTGATCGATATATGGGACAAATGAACAGACGATAATATTAATTTATAAAGGACTTAAGTGATTGACAGATTCACCTACTAACTGATTTCCTGACAGGTCAAATAACGCCAAGACTAGTTAACTGAAGCAAGTATCTTTAATTTTGGGTGAAGGTCAAGCTAGGGGCTGAGGTGCAAATTGAGGCAGGACTTTTGGAAATTCGCACTATATGGGTACAAAAATGTTAGATGGTAGTAAATATCACATTGTTTGTATTGACGGGTTGCTGCAGGTAAGTAGCACGAAAAGTACTAAAAGGTCAATATCCGGTAACAATATGTATTTTTAATAGATAGAACTAGAACTTTGAAATTTTATATGGGATTCGATGTTGATATAAGGAGGTGGATTAGGAAATGTGTTGTATATACAGGATAAGATAAAAAACTGCAACAAAATCAAATGCCATAACTTTTACATTTGTATACTCTCCACCATGCTATGGAGGGTATATTAACTTTGTCATTCCGTTTTATAACTCCTCGAAATACTCATTTCAGACCTAACAAAGTATATATTCTCTCAGCGTCAAATTCTATGTCGATATAGCGATGTCCGACTGTCGGTTTTAATCACGCTATCTTTCGAATGAATTGGGATAGAAGGCTAAAATTTTGCACACATGTTTATTTTTCCAGTAGGCAGGTTAAGTTCGTAAATGGGCTATGTAGGTCCACGTCTTCGTATAGCCCCCATATAACGGTACCTCCCGATATTCGGTATTTTGATGATTTTAGCGACATGGTATTTGAAGTTCGTAATGGATACTACAGCCTATGACAAAAAATTGTCTGCCCCATATAATGGTACTTCCCAATATTCGATATTTTGATGATTTTAGCGTCATTATTCACCGGAATTATTTCAAATTATGTATTTAGAGTTCGATATGGAAACTACAGTATGTGACGGAAAATTGTCTTTGCAGGTCCAGGTCTTCGTATAAGCCCCATATACCAGTACCTCCCTATATTCGGTATTTGGACGAGTTAAGGTACAATACCCACAAAATTGTTTGAGATGTCGTATTTGAAGATCGTAATGGCTGCTACAGCCTATGACAGAATATTGTGTATGTTGGTTCAGGTCTTCGCACAGCTCTGATATGACGGTACCTCCCTATATACGATATTTAGATGATTTTAGCTACATTATTCACCGTTTATTTCAAGTTTCGAATTTGAATATGGTAATGCCTTATGACAAACAATACCTATGTAGGTCCACAACGATCCCAATATGACGGCTATATTGTTTTTTTTTTTACATTTTAACAGATTTTTTTAAGGATTTTATTTTTTGAAAATTTCTAAATTCGTTCCAAATGGTGGAGGGTATTCAAAGTTCAGTGCTCGAATGTTGCTCTGCGGTATTTTGGCACCTTCCCGGCGAAGCGCTTACTTGAGGTAATCGACACTTTGGTATTTTTTAGTGCCAACCTTGCTTTCCAAAATACTTCAGTCCAACGGATTGATATCCAGAGATTTTGGTGGCCATTGTGCGCTGGAAAAGAAGTGAGGAACCTCATTTTGTAACCATTCGTGGATGGCGCGTGCTGAGTGCGATGTTGTTGAGTCCTGTTGGAATATCCAAGGTCTCGGAGAAAATGTTTGCGTGTCCAAGGTTTTAATACACCCTCCAGAATATTTTCGCAATAATATTCTGCATTTATTCTAATGCCACGGTCGATTAATACGAGCGGCCCACATCATGACCATGACCGAACATTTTGATTGTTTTTTACAAACTGCTGGACAACGAATGTTTTCTCATCGGTGAAAACCAAATTTGGCAGTTCACCACTTTCGGCCAAGCGAAGTAACTCTTTAGCTCTTTGAGTCTTTTTACATTCTGTTGCGGTGTAAGTTCTTGCACTTTTTGGAATTTCAATGGCTTTACCCCGAGCTAATTTTTCAATATTTGCCAAATGGAATATTGCGATATGTTCAGCTCATGAGCCGGGTTTCGATCAAGTCGCTTCTTTACTTTTCGAACCATTTCGGCTGATGTTGCTGTTTTCTTCTGTCCACTTCCTTGACCTCGGGCTACGCGACCAGTATCACGGTAACAAGCGATGGTACGAAACACAAACTTTTTTTCACATTTAAATGCTGGAATCTTCTAACGATAGCCACTTGCGGTTTTCCAGCCAAATATAAAGAAATCACACTATCACGCTTGACTACCATTACGAATAACTTTTTTTCTGGAAAATTCCCACCAAAATACTTTTGTGCGCTTGTAAACAATATAATAAGCTGTCACTGGAATAATTTTAACAGTTGTCGGACGAGTGGCTTTGAAATGACAGCACGCTGAAGTTTGTTGCAGTTTTTTCATCTCACTCTGTACGGATGGACATCGTTAAATCGCCGTAGAATTTTTTGCTGATCAAGGATGTATATGCTTTGCAGGGTCTAAAGAGGTGTTACAAACAGAATGACAATCTTAATATGCCCTCTATACTATGGTGGAGGGTACAAAAAGAAATATAATTATTCTCTTCGGGATTTGAAATGAACGTTTAATCTGTCTATTCTACTTTTAATCTCTCGCAATCGTCTTCGGTCAGGAATAAGCAATGGTTTTTCGACTTAAGACCTGGATAAGTACTCGTGTCACGGGATAGGGACGCGGTGGTTGGTGTTTCAGAGATCTGGTTAGTACTGCAGTCATCAGCATTTATGTGAGGGGCCTTGATAATTACTGAATCAATGCCTACGAGTAGGTGTAAAATATTTTCCTATACAAGTATTTAAGCAAAATATACAAGGATATGCGTACCTATGCTGCAATGGACCCTAATAAATATTCATGCACGATCTTCAAGTATGTGCTATTCTTCGTTTTCGAGAGACCTTAATAAGTACTCAAGGTTCGTTTTTATTTAGTTATTTAACGGTGCTTGATCTTCACTGATTGCCTGTCTTGGACCTTCTTCATATTAACTCACTTTTCTTCTCTGGCGTAAATTAAAAACAAAATAAAGTGATTTCATCACATTGTTAAAGCCAGCAAGAGGAGCAGCAGCATCAGTTAGGAGTTGATTCATCTGTTTTTTCACAAGTCAACATGCCGGTGGTATCACTTCAATACAATTGCACCTTTTCAGAGTTACAAAAGATGGAAAGTGTTAGTCTTCAGCAAACAAACAACAAGTGTTAACGCTTTAGATACAAAAAAAAAAAATACGGCTACGACGCGACACATTGTCCCCAGTTGTGTGGACATTGGACTATAAATATTACAACTATTTCCTGAAACATTTATTTTGGATTGCAGAAGTTTTTTTTGATTGGGAATTGGGGTCTAAGTTTCAATTATCAAAATATATATGTGGAATCTGTGCATGTTTACTAATATTATTCCAATAAATCTTCATATTTTATCAACGTTTAACTGTTCATTACAGACGTCACACCCCCACATAAATCGGATAATTAAATAAATAACACGCCCAAATTAGCATTTCAATGGAGACATTACAACGCACATTCGCCAAATATTGAACGAATTTCGTGTATTGATGCATGGAATGAATATATTATTTATTTGCTGTTGGAAAACAAACAGATTTTGAATTTGACATTTAAATACTGCGTCATGATTTCCAAACTAAATCCACATATCATTTTGGGAATACTAAAACTAAGCAATTATTTTAGATGGGTTCATGCCAACTCGAACTGTTGCGCATCACACATTTTGGTGCGGCATATATACATGTGCATACATACCAACAGTGTAAGTATGTATGGATGTTGAATGCATTTACTCTGATGGTGTGTATGAATATTCAGATAAAAGTGGACGTAAAATTGGTATTTTTAAATTTGGACAGTTGGGACATTTGCTCATATATAGAAAGCCCACAACAAAGGGATGTAAAGAAAGCCCAGTCTTAAAGTTGAGAGGGCCGACTTTATGATGCTCTACACCAAGTTGCATATTTAGTTGAGCTTCACATAACAAATATTCATTTTTATGGGGAATTTGTGAGAATAAAATCATACCAACTATGATTTTAGTTATAGTTTAAAGTCCAAAGGACAAAATTTGTCGTGGCATTTGTGCCTTTTCAATTCGGGCTTTTATTACCCATTTGGTACACAATTAACTTTAAATCGGATAAAGTTATATATGGGAGGTAAAGCCAAATCTGAGCCGATCTCGATAAAATTTGGCAAATGTATTTCTGAGCTGTATTTGATATATTTCCCTGAACATCGTTGTCACGGAGTGCATATTACGGCTGTGGAGAACAAATATCCTCCTTAGGTCAAAAAAATCATTTGTGCAGAATTTCATCTGGATCGGATAATAAATACGACCTGTAATTTGTTTACAAAAATACATGGACAGATACCCTGCATAAATCGACTCAGAATGTGATTCTTTGTAGATCATCAAAACGAACTATGGACGTATCTCATTTCCTTTTGCCTGTAATAAAAAAAATGCACGAAGGCATAATACCCTGACCACCTTGTAGTGTAGGATATAATAACGTTAAATTATTCTGAATTACAGGGTTATATACAGTGTGAGATAAAAAACTGCAACAAAGTCAAATGCCACAATTTTTACATTTTTTTTTTTAATTTTATTGAATGAAAGCAAAGAAAATGGAAACAATTTTAGAATAAGCTTAGATTTATTCAGATTAGCCACCTTTGGCCAATGAAACCGTCACACGCTGCCCGAATGTTGCTCGGCGGTATTTTGACCCATTCCCGGCGAAGCGCTTGCTTGAGGTGATCGACACTTTGGTATTTTTTAATGCCAACCTTGCCTTCTAAAATACTTCAGACACAATAGTCCAACGGATTGGTATTCAAAGATTTTGAATGAAGCGAGGAACCTCATTTTGTTAGCGTTCTTGGGCGGCGCGTGCTGAGTGCGATTATGTTGAATCCTGCTAGAATGTCCAAGGTATGCGACCAAAACGTGTGCGTGGCCAAAGATTTAATACACCCTCCAGAATATTTTCGCGATAACATTCAGTATTTATTCTTATAGCACGGTCGATTAATACGAGCGAAGAGTGACCATCGGCTATTATGGCGGCCCACACCATCACCATGGCCGGGGCTTGAGTTCTGGTGGTCAACCGAAAGTGCACATTTTCAGCTGACCACTCTGGCAAGTAAACACGATCATTTTCTTTGTTTACAAACCGCTGGACAACGAATGTTTTCTCATCGGAGAAAACCAAAATCGGCAGTTCAACACTTTCGGCCAAGCGAAGTAACTCTTTAGCTATTTTGAGTCTATTTTCTTTCTGTTGCGGTGTGAGTTCTTGCACATTTTGGAATTTCAATAGCTTTACCCCGAGCTCATTTTTCAATATTTGCCGAATGGAATATTGCCATACGTTCAGCTAACGAGCCATTTTTCGGACACTGCGACACAGGTTTCGATCAAGTCGCTTCTTTACTTTTCGAACCAATTCTGCTGATGTTGCCGTTTTCTCCCGTCGACTTCCTTGACATAGGGCTACGCTACCAGTATAACGGTAACGGGCGATGGAATGAGACACAAAAGATTTATTCACATTTAAATAGTGCTGTGCTCTTACGATAGCCACTTGTGGTTTTCAAGCCAAATATAAAACAAGTGAAAAAGCTGTATGTTCGGCCTGGCCAAACTTTGAATACCCTCCACCATTTGGAACGAATTTGGCAATGCAAAACTTAAAAAAATTTTAATAATGTAGCTAAAATCATCAAAATAGCAAATATCGGGAGGTACCGTTATATGGAAGCTATAAGAAAACGTGCACCTGCACAAACAATCTTCTGTCATAGGTTGTAGTATCCATTACGAACTTCAAATACCAAATTTGAAACAATTCCGGTGAATAATATCGCTAAATTCCTCAAAGTACCGAATATCGGGAGGTACCGTTATATAGGGGCTATACAAAGACGTGCATAGACAACTTTCTGAGGCTGTACTATCCATTACGAACTTCAAATACCAAAATTTGAAATATTTTGAATAATGGCGATAAAATCACCAAAATACCGAGACAGGGAAGGTGCCATTATATGGGGATTATACCAAAACAAGGACCTACATGGCCCATTTTCCATACCAAAAGTCCTGCAAACACTTCATTTCGTTCGGAAGCTACAGTGATTTTCACAGACGGCCAGACGAATCAAGAATATATATCCTTTGTGGGGCCTAAAATGTATATTTCAAGGTGTTACAAACGGAATGACAAACATAATATACCCTCCATACTATGGTGGGGGTATATAAAAGAACAATTTACGAAACAAGAAAAAGTTAATCTTTGAATATCTCTATGGGATTTAAAAACTTTTTATGACTTCCCTATGTGAAGTACTGGGTAAGCCGATTATTTTAAAACTAACTAATAGTAATGTGTTTTCTTCCATCGAAGTATATTGCGAGGGCATTATATATTTGATTGAAACAAAAAGTTTGTAACGTCAAAAATATCAGTCCTATCCCCACTGGATAGTAAAACGATAATCCTTCCTCGATAGTTCGCGCCGATCAAAGTATTTGTGTCAGTCATTCGATCCCCACAAAATTTAATATAGAGTTAGGGTTATGTTTAGAACAGAACCCCATAATTTTTAAAGAAAAAATTCAAACAGAGTTGGCTTATTTGTTCGGGATACCATAGTATTTAGTTTTTGCAAAATTGTCAGGCTTAATCCCTTTATTGTCGTTTTAATAAAAACAACGTTTGTTTATAAGTGGAGAACGATAGTAATGTTTACCAGGGGGTAAGGCAGGGAATACCTAGGTTTCGGAAAGAGCCACCAATCCTCATCAGTTCCCTTGTATTTGCCTGGGATATTCTCCCCAAGAGTTATTTTAAAAATAACTTCTATGACACAAAACATTTTTTACCCAAGTAACAAGACCGTAAGCTCAATAGTTTGTTTTTATAAAAACAACAATAAAGGGATTAAGCCTGACATTTTTGCAAATACAAAATACCATGGTATCCCGGACAAAAAAGCCAACACAACACCCCTGGTAAACATTACCATCGTTCTCCACTTATAAACAAGCGTTGTTTATATAAAAACAACAATAAAGGGATTAAGCCTGACAATTTTGCAAAAGAAAAAAAATCACAAAATTTTTAGGGGAATAAATATGATTTAATTTTTCCAGACTATGCAGTCTATGTGGGATTTCGCAAAAGCGTTTTGTTTGTGCCAGAAAAGAAACTGAAATATTGCTTTTGGAGCTACGATTCAGAAAATACGTATTTTATCAGTTATACACCCATATCTAAGATAGAGCCACAGAGTATTATTTTTGCAATAAAGAGGCTTCAAATGCGAAGTAGTATTCGAATAATTCTATAGTAATATAATCATATAAATTCTTTCTTAAAACAATGACTTAACTACCTTCCTTAACATTTTTTGACATGTTTTATTCTTCGCACTTTTAATCGCCTTCTAAATGGTGTAATATATAATATAGGTCAACATTTTTTTTTTCTGAACCAAAACAAAAACCACTTGGCAACAATGTATGCATTGACAAACCAAAACCTCTTTCCATATTGGTATTGGCTGGCTTTGGGACGACCATTGACAACAACCGCTACCACATCGTGGTTCTTGTATATGTACAAAAAAAAAAAAAAAAACAAATAAAAGTAAAGCCACAATGAACATTTATATTTTATATATTTTTCTCATTCGAATACAGAAGTATTAAGCATTAAACACTCTAACATAGAAAACGTTATTGAATTCTCATAGAAGACCTGGTAGCCTTCTCAAAGAAGATCTGATGGTCTTCTCATAGAAGATCTGATGGTCTTCTCATAGAAGAGCTGATGGTCTTCTCATAGAAGAGCTGATGATCTTCTCATAGAAGAATCGGACGACTTTTCAGAGAATACTTGGACGTCTTCTCATAGAAGACCAAGACGTCTTCTTATAGGAGACCTAGACGTCTTCTCATATAAGACCTGGGCGTCTTCTCATATAAGACCTGTCGGTCTTTTCATAGAAGATCTTATACTCTTCCCATGGAAGTAGTTAAGTGCTTATTAAATTCTTTTGTAGTAGCAGTTTTCTTATTCTCTGAGATCCATGTTGGAATGCTTATTAGAATCTCATGCAGACATAGCCTTGTGTATCCTCAGCCAATACGTGCCACATTGAAATTACCCCTAGGTCCCATTGGACCAAATACTTTTAAGGACATTTGAAATCGATCTAGAGATGTCGATTTGTGTGGCTGGTGCGCACGACAACTCTGGAAACTAGTATAAGATTTGGTCTACCCAACTCTGGAAACTAGTATAAGATTTGGTCTACCCAACTCTGGAAACTAGTATAAGATTTGGTCTACCCCTAGATCTCTTTGGACCGAATCCAATTAAGGACATTTGGAGTCGATCTAGAGATGTCCGTATGTGTGGCTGGTGCGCACGACAACTCTGGAACTGGGAATCGGAAAGGGCAAGATAGGTCCATTCCTACTGGTACCTTCCCCGCAAAAAGTCAATATTTTCACTCCATTTTGTCCAAATTTGGCACATGTCAATATTTTTGCCGAAAATAGACAATGTCAACACACACCATCATGTACCTCTCCCACAAAGGGTCAACATTTTGAATTATTATAATTTCTTTGAAATTTTAAATAACGGTCCGATTGCCTCTCTCTCATGGTCTCGAAGCTCTTTTGTGGTAGAGTCTTATAGTTGTTAAAACCACCCTGGACAATCAGTAAAATCC
Organism: Musca domestica; assembly: GCF_030504385.1. Taxonomy (NCBI): domain Eukaryota; kingdom Metazoa; phylum Arthropoda; class Insecta; order Diptera; family Muscidae; genus Musca; species Musca domestica. The sequence goes on along the minus strand of NW_026712275.1, from coordinate 336,006 downwards.
TGCCAACATTCTAGGCCCGGATTGGAATAACTATCTATTCTATATTCAATTAACTTCCCGCTGTCGTGGGTAAAGGTTATATGTAGTTATCTTGGTCTTGAGTCGGAAGGAGGCTACTCCCTCCAACAAGTGTCCCCATTCCAGTGCGGATCAGCGGTAGAATCAATATATTCCGCTCTTTTATTACAGTAGTATTAATTAAAATATTAATAAATAAAAAAAGCAAAGGCTATGGTCGTGCGGGGCCGATCATGTGATACCCTATGATACTACAATATGTTAGAAGTCCCGTTATGTCCAAATCAATTTGGCAAGATTTCGCTTTTGAAATTACGACATGGAGCACTGCCCAGATATTTTCCTTAGCATTTTGACCAGGGAAATTTGCCCAATATTTACCCACTCCGTCGTGGTGTTAGCTCTTGTGGTCCATTTTACAGCCAATGGTCATGGAAAATGCTAGAATTCTTCCCTGTCCTTAGCTCTCTTCTCAGGCGTGTCGATTGGCTTCAATTGTGTGATCAGGGAATTTTTTCTGTTTTTGGTTCATTTGAAGCCCTAAATATTTTGCGATCATCTCCAAAAGCAAGAGGCCCATCTGTATCTTCAAATGTATAATCAACTATATGGTTTGCTTGTCTATTTTTATTTGGCTATATTCATCAACGAAATCAGCATAAAACCAGTAAGGAAAAGTTAAAAGTCGACCGGGGCCGACTATATGATACCCTACACCACTATGCATATTTAGTAGAGCTCCCCTTACAAAAGAATTTATTAGAAGTAGATCATGCAATCTATCAACATTTGACTTTAGAGCAGTTATAGTTTGCTATAGATTGGATGGTATCACTTGGAGAAAGATTACATTAAAAAATATATATCGGGGCCGAGTTACACAAAATGGAAACGTACGTCCCGAAATTTACCCCATTTGGCCTGATATTGGCCATTATTTGCACAATAATCCTGAAATCGGATTAAGGATATATATGGGAGTAATATCCAGTTCTCGATAAAATTAGGCAAAGGTATATCCGAGCTTTGTAAGATATCTGGTACCAAATTTCATTGCTGTCGAATGAATATTACGAATGTAAGGGACTTATATATATTTTAACCGATTTTGATGTACTTGCTTCTAGACTGAATTCGGTCGGATGTACCAAAATTCAGGACTTTTTAACAGATATTGACCATTTGGTGCACAATTAAACCAAAATCGGTTGAAGATATATAAGGGAGCTATAGCTATATCTGTACCGATTTTCACCAAATTGCATGTACTTGCTTCTAGACTGAATTCGTCGGATATGCCAAAATTCAGGTCATTTGGACTGCTATTGGCTATTTGGTGTACAATTAACCCGAAATCGGTTGAGGATATATTTGAAAGCTATATTCAAATTTGAACCGATCTTGAAAAAATTTGAAAATCATATTTAAGAGCTATATCTGATATCTAGTACCAAATATTATTGTTGTGGAAATCATATTACGCTTAAAACCCCAAATCGGATGAAACATATGTATGGGAGCGATAGCTATAATTGAACCGTTATTCACCAAATTTGAAACACATGCTTGTAGGCTGAATTCGGTCGGATGTAGCAAAATTCACACCATTTGGACTGATATTAGCCATTTAGTGCACAAGAAACCTAAAATCGGATGAAGATATATAAGGGAGCTATATCTAAATTTGGACCGATTTTTACCAAATAGGGTACGTCCTTGAGCCAAACAAATGCTATTTAGAAAATTTCATCTCAATCGAATAATAAATGCGACCTGCATTTTGTTTACAAAAATACATGGACAGATGCACAGACAGACAGGCGGCAGACGGACAGATGGACGGACATGCATAAATCGACTCAAAATGTGATTCTATGCTGATCATCAAAAGGAACTATGGGTCTATCTCGTTTTCTCCATGTTACAAACAAATGCACAAAGACATAATACCCTTACCACTATGTGGTGTACGGTACAAAAACCAGAAGTTCGCCTTTTGTGTATTTCGGATATCGCCTAAAAGTAATGCTGGTATAATTGATTTGCACTTAATTAGTATTTAAATATATCTAATATTTAAAATTATTCCATACGTATCTTTAAAGCAAAACCATTTAATTTTCTTAACTTATTCATCTAATTAACTTCTAAGTAAAGCAAAAACAAAACGATATTCCCTTAGGGGTCTCATTTCGAATTTATATCTGATTAAGGAAATGATTAAGTGACAATTAATTCATTTAATTAATACATACGCCAATTAGATGACACCTCAAGTTTTCAGTAGCCTAATTAATTTGAGTCGCAATTTGTTTTAATTGCAGGGTGTATGAGTGGGTGACAACATCACCACAATTACCCTAATTATTGAAGAAAAGAAAATTACAAGGCATGACAATGGCCATTTATTGAAATCTGATAACAATTTTAACCGAAGATAAAAACGAAATATTAATCTTTTAAGAGTTGAGAAATGAAAACTTTTAATTCTAAATTGAAAGAATTTTTATTAATAGCTTTGGTCATTCAGCCATTCATCGCCGTAGACAATGAGACATAATTAAGTTCGAAATTTAACTGATTGGCAAATGGCCGCCAGTCGATGTCTTTCAATCAATTATTGCCAATTAAGCATGTCTTCACAATTCGACTAAAAATAGTACAAATTAACTATCAATGCAAGATGTAGACAAATAATGTTTTGTCTGCCAGGGGATATTTCATTGAGAGGATTTTAATTTTATCGAAAGAATGTGGGAGGGAATTTTTATATGTTTAACAATTGAAATTAAATTGATAAAGATTCGTGGAATATATGTTATTTGTTGCGGAGACAATTAAATTCAGATTAATACTTAGAGTAAAACGCAATACTGTTCTAATTACTATTTTTTCGTATTTATAACCTACACCACAAGGTGGTCAGGGTATTATGTCTTTGTGCATTTGTTTATAACATGCAAAAGGAAACGAGATCGACCCATAGTTCCTTTTGATGATCTGCATAGAATCACATTCTGAGTCGATTTATGCATGTCCGTCCGTCCGTCTGTCAGTCCGTCCGTCTGTCCATGTATTTTTGTAAACAAAGTACAGTTCGCATTTATTGTCCTATCCAGATGAAATTTTTCACAGATCATTTGTTTGGCCCAAGGACGAACCCTATTGGAATTGGAGATAATCGGTCAAAATTTAGATATAGCTCCCATATACATCTTCGTCCGAATTGTCTTTTATTGTGCACCAAACGTGTAATATCAGCCCGAATATTATGGAATTTTGCACATACAACCAAATTAGGCCTAAAAATAAGTATTCCAAATTTTATCGAAATCGGTTCAGATATAGCTATAGCTCCAATATATATATTGTTCATCCGATTTGTTATTTTTGTCCTCCGCAGCCGTAATATGCACTCTGTAATAACAATATTTGGGAAAATATAGCAAGTACAGCTCAGAAATACATTTTCGAAATTTTAACGAGATCGGTTTAGATTTAAATATAGCTCCCATATATAACTTCGTCCGATTTAACTTTTATTGTGCACCAAACGTCTAATATTTGTCCAAATGGGATGGAATTTTGTACTTACGACCGAATTGTGTCTAGAAGATAGTATGGAGAAGATCGGTTCAGATATAGCTATAGCTCCCATATATATTGTTCATCCGATTTTTTATATTTGTTACCCACAACCGTAATATATACTCCGTAACAACGATATTCAGGGAAATATAGCAAATACAGCTCAGAAATTTGCCAAATTTTATCGAGATCGGTTCAGATTTGAATATAGCTCCTATATATCTTTATCCGATTTCAAATTAATTGTGCACCAAATGGGAAATGCAAGTCCGAATTTAAAAGATATAAATGCTTCGGCATTTATCGGCATGGAGCTCTACTAAATCAGCAAAGTGGTGTAGGTTATCATAAAGTCGGCCCCGACCGACTTGAAGACTTTCTTTACTTGTCGCATAATTATTTCAATGTAAGTAAGCATTATGGTTTTGGTCATATCTAACTATACCTCCAACGATGTTTTGTAGGATATTTTTGCGTAAACTCACATCGAGAATGACTTTAACCCTTAAATATATTTTAATACCTTCAGTCATATGGCTACAGAGGGTATATATCATTTTATATGGTCAAAACGTACCTCACCGAAATAATGTTTTTTTTTTTTTTATTAATTTTGACTCTCGTAAAATGCGAAATTAGCATCCGATTCTTTTCAAATTTCACACCTCCAAACATTGTTCCTAACGCAAAATTTGTTTTGAAGATAACAGATATCTGCCAATCCCTAACCCACAAGGGGTAGCTATATCCAATACTTATATATCTGATAACGTGTGAAACAAGTCGACGATTCTATAAATCTTGCTATATCTAAATATAGAAATAGCATAAAATTTTAGAATAAGTTTAGATTTGTTGGAATCTACACTTTGGTATTTTTTAGTGTCAACCTGGCAAAATACTCCAGACATAATAGTCCAACGGATTGGTATCCGGAGATTTTGGTGGTCTTTGTGCGCTGGAAATGAAGCGAGGAACCTCTTTTGTGGGGGAGGAGTGGACCGATATATTCCATCGTAAACCCAAACTTAGGTTTAATACATATATTGGGATGTTTAGATTTTAAGACAATCGAGCTCCAACATCACATTTTATAAGAGTTGTAATTATTCATAATATTGATCCTTTGTGGGGGAGGCACTTGATGGAGTGGACCGATATTGTCCATTTTCGGACCTGACCTAGCACTGACGCAAATATTAGGATTTGTTTAGTTGAACCAAAATCGGATTATCGTTTTTTTTTTTCTGTGCAGAAAAAATATATTTTATTTTTATTTCGACCAGACGGAGTGGATCGATATATCCCATCTTAACACCAGACCTTGGGTTAATTAAAATATTGATATATGTGAAATTTGAAGCTAATCGGACCATTGCACCACATTTTTTAAGAGTTATAACTATTCAAAATTTTGACATTTTGGGGGAGAGGTACTTGATGCAGTGGACCGATATTGTTCATTTTCGCACCTGACATAGCACTGACGCAAATATAAGGATTTGCAAAGTTGGAGAAAAATCTGATTATGGTTTTTCTTTTTGTGCAGAATATATATATTTTTTTAAAATTTCGACCTTTTGTGGGGGAGGTACTAGAAGGAGTGGACCGACACTGCCTATCGGACAAATTACAGCAGTCTGAAATTGGTTGCAGGTTTTTCTTCTCACCCATGTTTCATTCGATTTTTGGTTTTAAGTCCCTCAGATGCGTATAATGCACTCCACAAGAATGATATTTGGTATCAGATAATGGCTCTCAAAAATACCTCTGTAAAATATTATCGAGATCGGATCAGATTAGGATATAGCTCCCACATATATATATTTATCCGATATCAGTTTTATTGTCCACCATGTGGCTAATATCACCTCAAAGGACTTAATTTTGGCAATTCGGAATGAATTCATCTTAGAAACAAGTACTGCAAATTTGGTTGGTAAAATCGGTTCAGATATAGCCATAGCTCCCATATATATGTTTTATCCGATTTGGTGTTAAAGTCCCTCACATGCGTAGTATGCACTCCACAACAATGCTCCGGCATCATATACTGCACGAAATTACCAAATTTTATCGAGATCTGTTCAGATTTTTACGTAGCTTCGATAAACGTCTTCATCAGATTTAACGGTTTTTGCTCACCATAGAAGTTATATCAGCCTAAATTGAAAATAGATTTTATTTCATATTCAACCTAATTTTACCATTTTGTGAAATTCGGTCCGGCTCCAATAAATATTTATACCCTACACCACAAGGTGGTCAGGGTATTATGTCTTTGTGCATTTGTTTGTAACAGGCAAAAGGAAACGAGATAGACCCATAGTTCCTTTTAATGATCTGCATAGAATCACTTTCTGAGTTGATTTATGCATGTCAGTCCGTCTGTCCATGTATTCTTGTGAACAAAATGCAAGTCGCATTTATTATCCGATTGAGATGAAATTTTGCAAACAACATTTGTTAGGCCCAAGGACGAACCCTATTGAAATTGGAGATAATCGGTAAAAATTTAGATATAGCTCCCATATATATCTTCGTCCGATTTGTTTTTTATTGTGTACCAAACGTGTAATATTAGCCCGAATAGTATGGAATTTTGCACATACAACCAAATTAGGCCTGAAAATAAGTATGCAAAATTTTATCGAAATCGGTTCAGATATAGCTATAGCTCCCATATATATTGTTCATCCGACTTGTTATTTTTGTCCTCCGCAGCCGTAATATGCACTCTGTAACAACAATATTTGGGGAAATATATCAAATACAGCTCAGAAATACCTTTGCTAAATTTTATCGAGATCGTTCAGATTTGGATATAGCTCCCATATATAACTTCGTCCGCTTTACCATTTATTGTGCACTAAACGTCTAATATATGTCCAAATGGGATGGAATTTGGCACATACGACCGAATTTAGTCTAGAAGGTAGTATGCCAAATTTGGTGAAGATCGGTTCAGATATAGTTATAGCTCCCATATATATTGTTCATCCGATTTGTTGTATTTGTTACCCACAGCCGTAATATGCACTCCGTAACAACGATATTCAGGGAAATATATCAAATACACCTCAGAAATATCTTTGCCAAATTTTATCGAGATCGGTTCAGATTTGGATATAGTTCCCATATATATTTTTATCCGATTTCAAATTAATTTCGCACCAAATGGGCAATACAAGTCCGAATTTAAAAGATACAAATGCTTCGGCATATTTAGTCCTTTGAACTTTAAATTATAATTATAATCATAGCGTGTTTGATTGAATTCTCCCATAAAAACTTTTAATTATTAAGTGGAGCTCAACTAAATTAGCAAAGTGGTGTAGGGTATCATAAAGTCGGGCGGGGCCGGACTTTCTTTACTGGTTTTTAATATAAACCTTATCGAAGTCATATCATGCACAGCAATGTTATTTGTTTCCTAGTTAGTACGATCTACTTCACATAAATTCCGAATATAAAACTTGTTTTCTTACAGGAGCTCTTATAAATACGCATAGTGGTCTAGTGTATCACATAGTCAGCCCCACCCGACTTTTGACTTTTTTAAGCCACTTTTGTCTACAATTACCTATTTAGACTTCTCTATTGGTATTTTTCATTACGCTGTACCAACAGAACTGCGGTATTTTGAGAATATTACAGAGCAACATTATCTTCGGTTTTTCAATATATCTATTTCAAAAAATACCACTTTTATTATTGTAATCAATAGAATTTATAATTTGAAAACCTTTTCTAATTCCCCACCAAAAATATGTTCACTATTTATTTACCCCAAAATTTGAATGGCATGCCATCTAAATATGGTTGTTGAAAGTTACGTTGAAATTCCATCAAATTTAATTAGCATAAAAATTCACAAATAATATTTCATAATTCAATTCGCTAATGCTCTGTAATAATTTTTCGGCGAACAATTGATAATCTTAATTAAATTTCAGCTATGATACGTTTCGGTGTTTTTACAGGCCGAATTCCTGTTTATTTTTTCGCCTTGCCGCACCACGAATGGTATTTCACTGCATTAGTATAGTTGTTTGTTTCTTTTTTTCTCTCTGCAACGAACCCACACCACCCCACCTCCACGCATATCACACAGCTTAGTATTTATCTTCTCAATTAATTTTGGCAAATTCCAACTAAGCCTTCGGCATAATCGCATCGTTTATTTGGAATTTATATGAAAATTTAAAAGTGTTAAATACTTTTGCATAATTCATGCAAATTTTTCACCAGAATTAAATTGTACACAAATGGTAATCACACATTACCATTACACACCAACACGCACATACACACACACTCACGCATACATATACACCGAGTTATTAAATTAGTTTTTGTTTTTAGCTTTAATTTAATTTACAATAAATTTGAAACGTTTGATGTTTTTTTTTTCGTAAATTCCAAATGGAGTGGTGATTTGCACGTAATCCATCAATTAAATATACATATAAAGTGAATTATATATTTTTTTGCAAACGAAGATTATAATGTCGTACGATAGACAGCAGGAATCAACACATTGAAGAAGGAAAAAAAAGATACAGGAATATACTATTTCAAATTTGTTTGAGTCGTAATATAATATTGAACATCCAAGAGATAATGGAGGAATGGAATTTGCCACTTTAGATATTTAATCATCCAAATATTCTAAAAGTTGGTATTTGGAGTTTGTAATACGTCCCATTTTCAAAGGCAGTTATTTCGGTATAAAATACATTTTTCAGTATAATTGTTTATAGTTTAGTATTTGAAGTTCTGTTTTTTATGGTCCCAGGTTTTCACATTTCCCTAATCGGCACCGCCCGATATTTGTATTTTGATGATTAAAGAATAATTTTAAAATTTTTCAAGCCTACACCACACTGTTGAACAAAATGCAGGTCACATTTGTAGTTTGATTGGACGAACACTATAGAAATCAGTAAAAATCGGACCAGATTTGGATATAGCTTCCACACGACTAATATCATTCCAAATGACCTGAATTTTAGCACATTCAATCGCATTCATTCTAGAAGCAAGTGCATTAAATTTGGTGGAAATCGGTTCAGATATAACTTTAGCTCCCATATTTTTGTTTCGTCCTATTTGGTGTTTAAGTCACTCACATTCGTAATATGCATTTGTAATATGCACAACAATATTTTGTACCAGATATCAAATAGAGCTCGGAAATACCTTTGTCAAATTTTATGGAGATCGGCTAAGATTTGGATATAGCTCCGATATATATCCTTAATCCGATTTCATGTTTATTGTGCAAATAATAGCTAATATCATCCCAAATGAAGTGCATTTTGGGACGTACGTTTCCATTTGGCCGAAGCCGGCTCCAATATATATTTTTTAATATAATCCTTCTCGAAGTGAAAGTGTGAGAATGTTAGTTGCTATAAAAGACAGCAAGTTCGGCTAGGCCGAACTTTTTATACCCTCCGTCATTTGGAAGAAACTTCAAAAATTTAAAAAAAAAAATCCGTCGGAAAATACCGCTCAAATGAAAATCGTTATATCGGAGTATACAAGGACGTGGTCCTGCATAAGAAATTTGTGTCATAGGCTGTAGTAACTGTTCCGAACTTTATATACTAAAATTGAAACAATTTCGGTGAAAACGTCACAAAAATCATATGGGGGCTATACCATATCATGGACCTATACAGGCCATCTTCGAACTTGACCTGTCTGCAAAAAAAAAACAAATCTGCATAAAATTTTAGCTTCTTATCGTAATTCGTTTTGACTGTAGCGTGATAACAACAGATAGGCGGACGCACGGACATGGCTAAAACGTCTTAAAATTTTACGCTGATAAAGAATATTTATACACTGTTGGGTCTAAAATTACTATTTCGATGAGTTGCAAACGGAATGACGAACTATATATGGTCAAGTACTATATGGTCGAGGGTATAAAAATGTCTCTGTCAAATTCTGTGAAAATCAATACAGAATTGGATATGCTTCCCATATATTAGTTCCCTCTGAAACCAAATTATAACTGCTTCAAAGCCGTTATGAATGTTGATAGATGCCTCATACCTATACTAAATATGCATAGTGGTGTAGGGTATAATATAGTCGGTAACGCCCGAGTTTTGACTTTTCCTTACTGATTTAGAGCTTACGATTTTATTCAATTTGACCTACAATTTAGATATTTTTCACCTTACAACAGCATACGTTTGGCGGTATTATATTTAGGTAATTATCGTCGAATCTTCAAGAAATTTTGATATTGCACTGGAAAATATTAGCAAAAATATTCGCAAAATGGACAAAAAAGCTAAAAATTGTCTAGATGATGCATTTACATACAATTTTTATGAGGATATAGCTTAGGACAACGCTGGAGCCTAGCATTTTGGTATACGATCACCAAAATGCTAGGCTCCAGCGTATTTAGCTGGTGAAAAGGAAAACTTTTTTTTTGAAAAAAAAAAAAAAAAGAAAAATCCAAAATTAACGAAATCACGAATGCATGAATGTCGCACCTTTGACCTTGCTACGAAGATTTTGAGCTTTTGGTCAAAAGCCAAGATAAAACTTTTGCAGGATTATACGACATTATCTAGAGAATGAAATGAAAATAAAATATACAATATGCGTTAAACATTTTTTGGATGTGAAATTTCTGTTCTTTCCGAAAGAGCAGATTAGGTATTTGATGTAGTAGAAACATATATTTCGTCAAATACCGGTGGCATTTTGGAAATCGTAAGTTTTTGGTTAATTTGTGTTCCAGATCTATGATGTTTATTCGAAAAGAGGAAAAACAGTATTGAAATGTATGACCCTTTGTGGGTGAGGTACTAGAAGGGGTCCGCAGATATATATAATATATAATCTTCACAACAGATCTTGTATTAACAAAAATGTTTGTATGTTTTAAATTTGAGGAGAGTTGGATGCTTATTTCGCTTTCTTTGAGTGTTTTGTTTTTTAAAATATTGAAGACTATGTGGGCAGGTAACAAAAGAAATGGAATCGGATGCTTGAGCTTCATGGATATTCAAATTCAAAATTTTGAACCTTTGTGGGGGAGGTACCAGAAGGAGTGGGTCGATATATCAACATTTACAACATATCTTGTGTTAGTAGAAATAATGGGATGTGTGAAATATAAAGAGAACCTGATGCTTATTTCGCGTTTTATGACTTTCATGGATATATAAAATTTTGACCCTTTAAGGGGAGGTACCAGAAGGAATGGTCCGATCTCTACCGTTTTTATAACAGATCATGTGTTGGTGGAAATATTCAGAAGTGCCAAGGCAAAATGGAATCGGATGTTATTTTCGCGTTTCATGAGCTTAATGGATATTTGATCTTTTGTGGGGGAGGTACCAGAAGGAGTTGATCGAGATTTTCTATCATAACACCAAATGTTGGGTTTATAAAAATATAGGGATGTCTGAAATTTGAAGAAAATCGGACTCTTACATCACATTGAACAAGAGATTAATTATTCAAAATTTAGACCCTTTGTGGGGGAGGTACTTGTTGGAGTAGACCGATATTGTCCATTTTCGAACCTAATCTAGAACTGACGCAAATTTTATGATTTGCAAGGTTGGCGCAAAATCGGATTATCGGTTATCTTTATGAGCAAATATATATTTGAGTCAAAAAATTCCGCGTTTGAATGACATTATTTAAATTGTCGAAAAATGTATGAATTTCAAAAGTTGAATTGTATTGGCATTTGATATTTGCAGGTCCATTCACTTTTCACTTGTTTGCCTTAGCCACATTTTCCCTCTATATCGCTATTCACCAGATTTGGTTTTTTACATTCCGTTTATTTAAAATTATTTAATTTTGTTTTCATTTCAACAATGCCCATTGAAAATGTCCACTGGTTCTTCTCTGTTTTGTGTTACCCTTGGACTTCATTGTTTCCACTTGCGGGAAACAATTTCACTTGCATTTCTTTCATTCGGCCTCTTTGAAAATCCAATGAAATGTTATTTTTTTTACTTTCTTTTCATTTTTTTGTCTTCTACTTCTTCTTCTTATAAGACAGCAGCAGCAGACAGCAAATGTAATAGCATTCAACTATGCTTTAGGGCAATTTCTTTCAATTCTCCCACCCACGTTTTTCAACGTTTTTTTTTCCAGCTTTTTCTCTTGTATTTCTTGGCCAGAGATGAGTAGGTAGTTTTTTTTTTTTTATTCGGTGAGCAAATTAATTAAAAGCAAACATTAGAGGTTCATTATTTGCCATTTTCTAAAAATAATTGTAGTCAGACAAAAGAATGTGGTTCTTTATAGTCATTTAAGTTGAAGTTTTATTTTTTTTTTTGTTTTTTGCTTTGCTTTGTTTCAAATGCTTTTGAAAAGTAACTTCTGTTTCATTTTTATTAAAGGAGCCACATTTTAGTGAGAGACAAAGAATAAATCTCAATTAAATATCCCGACACTTTTTTGCCGCACAACTTATAAAAAATATAGTCGAGCAGGCCGACTGTGTGATATCCTACAACTCTTCTATTTGCGGTGAAGCTTTTGAAGATATGAAAATAAACATTCCCACATTACTACATAATAAACGCAAATTTTAAACCCAATCGAATCTTTTTCCGAATAATCATAGATCTGGAACACATATTTTTCAATCAAACTTATTACACCCCCAACACATAATGCTGAAAGGTAGCCAAGCCACTCATCCGACAGCTCTTAAAATTATTCCAGTGACATCTCATTTTGGTGAGAATTTTCCAGAAAAAAAGTTATTCGCGATGGAATTCAAGCGTGATAGTGTGATTTCTTTATATTTAGCTGGAAAACCACAATTGGCTATCGTTAGAGCATTTAAATGTGAATAAATCTATTGTGTTTTGTACCGTCGCTCGTTACCGTGATACTGGTAGCGTAACCCGACGTCAAGGAAGTGGACGGAAGAAAACAGCTAAATCAGCAGAAATGGTTCGAAAAGTAAAGAAGCGACTTGATCGAAACCCGCGTCGCTGTGGCCGAAAAAGGGCTCTTGAGCTGAACATATCGAAATATTCCATTCGGCAAATATTGAAAAATGAGCTTGGGGTAACAGCCGATGGTCGCTCTTCGCTCGTATTAATCGATCGTGGCATCAGAATAAATTTCGAATATTATCGTAAAAACATTCTGGAAGGTGTATGAAAGCCTTGGGCACGCAAACATTTTCTCCGCAGACCTTGGACATTCCAACAGGACTCAGCACCATCGCACTCAGCACGCGCCACACAAGAATGGTTACAAAATGAGGTTCCTCGCTTCATTTCCAACGCACAATGGCCACCAAAATCTCCAGATACCAACCCGTTGGCCTATTGTGTCTGGAGTATTTTGAAAATCAAGGTTGCCACTAAAAAATACTAACGTGTCGATCACCTAAAGCAAGCGCTTAGCCCGGGAATGGGTCGAAATACCGCAGAGCAACATTCGGACAGAGTGTGTCGATTTCATTGGCCGTTTGAAGTCCATGATTCGTGCCAAAGGAGACCAATTTGAATAAATCTAATCTCATTCTAAATTGATGCTATTTCCGCCACTTTGCTTTCATTCAATAAAATTGACAAAAAAAATGTTAAAATTATGGCATTTGGTATTGAAAATGGGCCATGTAGGTTAACGTTTTGGTATATCCCCCACATAACGGTACCTCCCGATATTCGGCATTTTTATGATTTTTGCGACAATACTCACTTGAATACTTTCAAATTTGGTTTTTGAATGCTACAGCCTATGACAGAAAATTGTCTGTGCAGGTCCACGTCTTCGTATAGCACCCATATAACGGTACCTCCCCATATTCGGTACTTTGTTGATTTTAGCGACATTACTAACCGGAATTGTTTAAAATTTGGTATTTTAAGTTCGTAATGGATACTACAGCCTAAGACAGAAAATTAGCTGTGCAGATCCACGCCTTCGTATAGCCCACATATAATGGTACCTCCCGATATTCGGTGTTTTGATGATTTTAGCTACATTATTAACCGATTTACGTTTTGCATTTGAATATTGTAATGACCTATGACAAAAGTTACCTATGCAGGTCCATGTCGTTGAATAGACCCTAATGTAACAGCTACATTCGGTATTTTTAAGATTTTAACAGAATTTTTAACGGAATTTATTGTTTTAGAGAATTGCCAAATTCGTTCCAAATGGTGGAGGATATTCGAAGTTCGGCCGAACTTACAGCGTTTTTACTTGTTTTATCTAACCCCGTATATAAGTCCACTCCTTCTAGTACCTACTACACAATTTTTAAAACAAATTTTCGGCAACATAATAACGAATATTAGGGTGGTTAATTGATGCTGGTTTCATTGAAATCGTCTTTTTTGGATCCAGCTTTTGCTGCTTGTGCTACCTTTGGTAGAATGGGTCTGGTTCACTTTTTTTTGGAATAATTTTTATAAAAATAAAATGTGTATTAAATGCCTAACTTTTGTCAAACTTTGCGTATCGCTATTAACCTACATTACGTATTAGATGATAATGTGATATGTCGGTGCCATAAAGGGTCGATATTTTAAATAATCCTAAATTATTGTTTAAAAATATTTGTTGAGTCGAAATTCCAAATTTAAAAAGCGAGACTTCTGAAAAAATTCGATCTAAGGATGATAAAAATATGACTACGTGACAGACTTGATATATATCGACTATTTTAATCACTTTATATAAGAAAGGATAATAGGAAATGTTAAAAGTAAACAAAAGGGTCTCCAAAATCATTTTGATGTTTAGCAAGGAGAATATTATAAAACACAAATTTTTCTCCTAAGCAATTTCGACGTACCCATATGTAAACCCTATGAGACTGCAGTGACCTCAATATCAAATTTTAAAATTTCAGCGATATCCCTTCACTCAACAACAACTTTAGTAACATTTAATACTTTTCGAACAATTATAGTACGTATTTCCATAACAACCTCCATATTTCGAGGACAGATACCAACAGTGACATTCATATAAAATTTCTGAATTGTATCTTTATTCCTTCACCTAATACCAAATCTAATAACATTAAGTACTTTTCGTACAATTATAGTATACATTTTTAAAACGATAGCCAAATCTCTGTTTTGGATACCATCTGAAATCTATGTATCAAATTTGAAGATTCCAGCCCTATATTTCCACCTAGTACCAAATTTTGTACCATTAAGTACTTTCCGTAAAAATATCAAATTTCAGAATTTATTTCTATAGCTTTAACCAATATCCATTATAGCGCACATTTCTAAAATCACCTCCATATGCCCATTCCAAACCTACAAGCTTATCTCAAACCAACTGCTAACAGACCGAAAAAAACTGTTGCAAATTTAGTACTATTCGCACACTTAATACACTTTTGCAAAACCATATATCAAACTTATTTCCAACCTTGATTCTGTATCCGTTCACGTAATACCAAATGGTGTCGTTATAGAAGTTTAGTACCATTTTCGAACTCTTGGTAACCTTAAAGTTCGAATTTCCTAAAACCCTTTGGTACAACAATCCTGCTCTCCATCAGTGACTCTCATTACATTTTAGTAATTTTCGTACCCTATGTATCCTTTGTACCCACGCCTACGCACCAAGACTGAGCATCGTGCAAAATTTCAACTTCCAGCTTCAGCCGCTTTGTCTGAGCATTGATTCTCAGTCCCCAGATATATTGCACCAAAGTATTTAATTTTCACATTTCTTTTAATGGACTTTGATCATCTAAGGGCTAAAAGTATTCAAAATGTTGACCTCTGGTGTTTGAGGAACCAGAATCACTCAATAAATTCTATATTCAATTCACAGATTTGCAAAGTTGAAACAAAACTAGATGATTATTTCTCTTTTTGTGGGCTTATTATTTTCATAGGAAATTTGGAGTTTTAGTGTGGGGAGTATCGGAAGGATTAGACCAATATTGCCCATCTCTGAAGCTGGTCTAAATTTGCTAATAATATTGCTATTAGCCAAACAGACAGACGGTAGGAAAATCGGACTCCACTAAATCGACACCAAATGTACAAAAACGGATTTCGTCCAAAGAGAGCTAAAGTCCGAAACCGATAACTCAACAGGACACATTGTGGTCGTATTTAGTGACACATACCCTCTGTAGCCATTAGACTAAGGGTATAAAAATAGTGGGTTTTTAGGAATTGTACCTGATTTTTATACCTTACAACGCTATGTATTATAGGTTTGATTGGGCCAACAATTATGTAACACTTCGAAATATTGGTCCCCGACATAGGAAAGTATATACGACTTCCTATCTCTCCGAGCTGAGCCGGTCTAGCTAGAGGTGGGATAAGGGTCATAATAGAACCCAATTGCTTTTGGAGAAAATAGCAGAATACTGAGTTGTTGAAATGGACCAAAAAAAGAGAAACATTTTTCTGATTTTGCCGTTGCTCGACAGGTCACAATTATTGACCAATCGACGCGGGATTTAGCATGGGTCTAGAATTAAGTTTGGTCATTGAACATAAAATAGATCATAACTTTTATATGAAAAAATACGCAAATTTCTACTAAACCGCGAATATTTTTTATCCCGGCCAAATCATAAATACATTAAAAACTAACTTCTGACCGTTAAAGTGATACAAGATGTCGGGTATATAGCTAACTAGGTACAATCTATATGTACCAGAAATTGATGTCAGTTATTCCGCTTACAGGTCAAGAACCGTTGGACTGGTTTTGACAATTCTCACCAATTCAGAATGACCTCTTGCCAGAAAAGAATAGAATCTAAGAAAATCGCGCAAAAATGTGCCAAAAAGGCGAATATTTTTTGTCAATTTTTTTTTATTGCAGATTGTATATTGGATTGTATATATTCAAAGCTTTTCTACACCCTACAACCCTATGTATTGAGGGTAATATGCTCAAGTCACAATTTGCATTTTGCACGAAATTTTGCATGGAGGTAGGGTTAGGATCAGAAAAAAGCCTACTATTTTGATGAGTATGTAGGGGTTCAAATGGACAAACCATTTAAAATTTTCCCGATTTTGCAGTCGTTTTACAGGTCACAATTACAACCAATCGACACAGAATTTTGCATGAGTAGAGAGTTAAGAACAGGGCAGAAGTCTAGCATTTTGGAAATTGATTTTTGAATACCAACCAGAATGACAGAGAGGGGTAAATTTACGGCTAATGTCCCGGTCAAAAACCGGAGGTAACATTTGTGCAGGACTGCACAGCACTATTTCAAAAAACAAAAAAAAAAATCAACTAAAATGGGTTTCGACCACTCCTTCATGGAATATATCGGTCCACATTTTGAGTATTCATTAAGCTCATAAAACGCAAAATTAACATCTGATTCCATTCAGACTTAGTACATCTCAATATTTCCATGAACACATTTCACACATTCAAATATTTTTGCTAACGCACGATCTGTTGTGAAAATAATATAAATCTGCCAACCTCTTCCGGTCACAATTTCCAATATGTATTTCATATTTCGCATACAATTGTACAAGGTGAGATAAAAAAACTGCAACAAAGTCAAACGCCATAATTTTTACATTTTTTTAATTTTATTGAATGAAATCCAAAAATGTCGGTAATAGCAACAAATTTAAGAATAAGTTTAGATTTTTTCGAATTGGTCACTTTTGACACGAATTATGGCCTCCAAACGGCCAATTAAAACCGTCACACGCTGCCCGAATGTTGCTCTGCGGTATTTTGACCCATTACCGGCGAAGCGCTTGCTTGAGGTGATCGACACTTTGGTATTTTTAGTGCCAACCTTGCTTTCCAAAATACTGCAGACACAGTAGTCCAACGGATTGGTATCCTGAGACTTTGATGGCCATTGTGCGCTGGAAATGAAGCGAGGTACCTCATTTTGTAACCATTCTTGGGTGGCGCGTGCTGAGGGCGATGGTGCTGAGTACTGTCGAAGGTCTGCGGCCAAAATGTTTGCATGCCCAAGACTTTAAAACACCTTCCAGAATATTTTCACGATAATATTCGGCATTTATTCTGATGCCACTGTCGGTTAATACGAGCGAAGAGCGACCATCGACTGTTATAGCGGCCTACATCATCAATATGGCCGGTGCTTGAGTTCTGGTGGCCAACCTAAGGTGTACATTTTCAGCTGACCTCTTTGGCAAGTAAACACGATCATTTTGTTTGTTTACAAACTGCTGGACAACGAATGTTTTCTCATCGGAGAAAACTAGTTCAGCACTTTCGGCCAAGCGAAGCAACTCATTACCTTTTTTGAGTCCTTTTTTCTTTCATTTGCTTTGACAGTTCTTGCACTTTTTGGAATTTCAATGACTATACCCTGAGCTCATTTTTCAATATTTGCCGAATGGAATATTGCGATATGTTCAGCTCACGAGCCATTTTTCGGCCACTGCGATGTGGGTTTCGATCAAGTAGCTTCTTTATTTTTCGAACCATTTCTGCGGATGTTGCTGTTTTCTTCCGTCTACTTCATTGGCATCGGACTACGCTACCAATATCACGGTAATGGGCGATGGTACGAGACATAAAAGAATTATTCACATTGAAATGCTGGAGTGCTCTAACGATAGCCACTTGTGGTTTTCCAGCCAAATATAAAGAAATCACACTATCACGCTTGAATTCGATCACAAATAACTTTTTTTTATTCTGTTTATGCTGGATAATTCTTACCAAAATGCTTTTGAACGCTTGTAAAGAATATAATGATCTGTTACTGTTATCTGAGAGGCTTTGAAATGACGGCAGTCTGAAGTTGGTTGCAGTTTTTTCATCTCAACCTGTATGTACCAAATTTGGATCACATCGGATATTCCCTCAAGAGTTGTCATGCGCACCAGCCTGACAGACAGATGGACGGGCTGAGGGACATCGCTAGATCGACTCCAAATGAATAGTCATTCAGCTAAAATCCTTATTTCGATGAGGCACGTTTTGGCCGTATCAAATGATATAGCCATATGGTTGAGAGTATAATTAATTTTTTTTCTGATTTTGCAGTAGCTTTACGGGTCACAATTAAAAACTAATCGACACAGAATTTTGCATTTGAAGAGAGAGAGAGAGAGAGAGAGACAGAGAGAGAGTTAAGAAAAGGGCAGAAGTCTAGCATTTAGTAAATTTATTCTTCTGGCTTTTAATACCCTATACCCTATGGAGGGTATATTAAGTTTGTCATTCCGTTTGTAACACCTCAAAATATACATTTTAGACCCCACAAAGTATATATATTTTTGATCAGCATAAAATTCTATGTCGATTAAATAATTTCCGTCCGTCTGTCCGATTGTTGAAATCACTCTAGCTTCCGAACGAAATGAAGTAAGTTGATAAAAATTTACTCAAATGTGTATTATGTCTGCAGGACTTTTTGTATTGAAGATGGCCCATGTAGGTCTCCTGTCAAACTCAGAGGTAACATTTAAGCCGGACAATGTAGCGTTACTTAAAAAAATCGACTAAAATGGGTATGGACTTAAGGATGTCTTTTAAATATATTGTAATGTTGTAGGGTATTACATGGTCGGCCCCTCACGACCACAGCATTTGCTTACTGGTTGTAGTTGTGTATGGCCAGAGGCTGAGGGTATAAATCTGGCGACTAGTTGACTAAAACCTTCTATATTAAAAAAAGAATTGTGTGCTGTAAATCACAATAATAACAAAACGAGAAAATACACTAAATTGCCAATTCTGTCACAAAAAAAAAAAAAAAAAAATAAATAAATAAATAAAAAAAATCCCTGTTTCAAAACTCTCTATTGTGTGATAGATGTTAATTTTGCAGGTGGTCTGCCAATCCAGTTAATTTGATGTTGTGCTTTTACCAAAACAGAAAAACATTATTGTTTTTTTTTAATGGTCTTTTGTTTTCAGATATTTTTTGGCTGTCTTATTCTGGTTGCAATAAAAACCAGTAAGGAAAGCTCAAAAGTCGGGCGGAGCCGACTATATGATACCCTACACCACTATGCATATTTAATAGAGCTCTCGTAAAAAGGTTTATACAGGACATTTCAGAGCTCTATGAGATATTTGGTACAAAATCAAAATCTATCTAATTCTATCGTGCATTTTACGAACTATAGCTATCTCTGAACCGGGTTTCTCCAAATTTGACGTATTAGCTTCTAGACTGAATTCGTACTGAATTATGTACGAAAATTCAGGTGATTTGGGCTGATATTGGCCATTTGATGCACAATTAACACGAAATCGGATGAAGATATATATGGGAGGCATATCCAAATCGGAACAGATTTGAATAAAATTAAAATCAACCATTTTTGGGCTTTATCTGATATCTGGTACCAAATATCATTCCTATGGAGTGCATATTACGGATGTGAGGGACTTAAAGACCAAATCGGATGAAAGATACATATGGGAGCTATAGCTATATCTGAACCGATTTTTACTAAAATTGGTGTACTTGCTTCTAAGCTGGTTTCGGTCGGATTTGCCAAAATTGATGCTATTACGGCCATTTGGTGGTCAATCACCCGAAATCGGATGAAGATATATATGGGAGCTATATCCAAATCTGAACCGATTTCGATAAAATTTAAAACAGCTGTTCCTGTGCTCCATCTAATATCTGGTACCAAATATCACGGTTGTTGAGTGAATATTACGAATGTAAGAAACTAAAACACAAAATCGGATGAAACATATATATGGTTGCTATATCTATATCTGAACCAATTTTCACTAAATTTTATATACTTGCTTCTAGGCTGAATTTGGACCGATGTACTAAAATTCAGTCTATTTGGACTTATATCGGCCATTTGGTGCACAATTAACCCGAAATCGGATGAAGATATATATGGGAGCTATATCTAAATTTGATCCGATTCTCACCAATTTCAATAGGGTTCGTCCTTGGGCCAAAAAAATATTGTTTGGAAAATTTCATCTCAATCGGATAATAAATGCGACCTGCATTTTGTTCACAAGAATACATGGACAGACGGACGGACGGACGGACGGACGGATAGACGGACTGACATGCATAAATCGACTCAGAAAGTGATTCTATGAAGGTTCTCAAAAGTAACTATGGGTCTATTTCGTTTCCTTCTCCATGTTACAAACAAATGCACAAAGACATAATACCCTTACCACTATGTGGTGTAGGGTATAATTAAGGAATAACAAAGTGACAAGCTACTGTCAAATTAGAAATGAAAAAAAAAAAAAAAACTTTCAGAGTGTCGATTTTATGCTGCCAAAAAGGGATTTTGTCATCTCGGCATTGTTCAGGTGTAGGGCCATTTCTAGTTAGCCGGCCTTGGTTGTACATCATTCGTGTCTATGGTTGTTTATTTATTTGTTTGTCTATTTGCCAGGCTAAAATCTCAATTATGTAGTCTAGTCAAAAAAGTAACATTCAATTTGAGTGGCAATTTGGCGTTTTCGCAATGTTAATGAACTCATTGCTGCAGTTGAGGGTGTGTGTGTGTGCGGGTGTGAGAGTGTGTCTGACACAAACCGACAATTTTGTGGCAAAAACTAAATTGTAATTGAAAGCTGTTGGAAGTCATGGCAATTACAGTTAAATTGTGATGTGAAGGGAAATGTTGGAGATTAAACCTCATACAATCTCCGAAAATTATATTTTTGTAAATTGCAACACATGGATCATTTACCAACAGATCCCATGGTTGATTCGCTCTGTAATCTGCCTTTGTTAAAATTAATTTGGTCTGAAAATCAAACAATAACAAAAATAATACCAATATCTTTCAATTAAAGCATTTTCGTGATATTTTCTGTTAAAATTTATTTTATCAACATTGGTATTATCTAAGCTCACGTCCTTCAAATTATAAACTGTCTATCAAAAATGTCTGACATGACAGCATTTTGTTCGAGCAGCAATCACCATAGCTTATCCTTGTGAATTTTTACGTTCGTTCAGCGGGGACAATGCGTCCGCCCACAAAATCAACGCATGAGAATTTTTGTGGTAAACGGCCTTGTGCAAATGTCCCTTGACATTTGTCCTTGAAAATACGTGCGAATATTTTTAAAATATATTCCAAAATAATATACAATTTGACGTTTTTCGTTTGCATTTCAATTAGGTATTTTTAATATACTTGCCTAAAAATTTGTTATTGGCATTCCAGTGCGAACATGGAACTATTTCATCTTCATCAAAATACTAGAATGTAATAAATGAACACAGTTTTGCTTTTAGACAAGAAAAAAGTCTTAAAAGATTAGTAGACAAAAATTTTTGATGATGACATAGATATTATATATACAGAACACGCAATGAAAAAATTATTGAATTCCCGACAATATATACTTGATTAATTACCTTACTTTATAGGGACTTCGTGACTACATCTATATTTTTATACCCTCCACCATACACAGTATACCGTTCATCATTCCGTTTGTAACTCATCGAATAATCGTAAAATTCTAAGACGATTTAGCCCTGTCCGTCCGTCTGTCCTTTTGTCCGTCTGTTGTAATCACGCTACAGTCTAAACGAATTAAGATAGGAAGATAAAATTTTGCACAGATCCCTCTTTTGTCTGCAGACAGGTTAAGTTCGAAGACGGGCTATATCGGTCCACGATATAGTATAGCCCCCATATAACGGTACCCCCCGATATTCGGTATTTTGTTGATTTTACCCACATTTTTCAACGGAATTGTCTGATAATCCACACAAGGAGTTCCTTATGGGTACTTTATACCTCGGAATAGAATCATCTATATAGGTCGACGATATCGTATAGCCCCCATATAACGGTATCCCCCGATATTCGGTATTTTGATGATTATAGCCACATTTTCATAAAACGGTACCTCCCGTTTATGAAAATCATCCCCCATAAAACGGTACCTCCCGATATTCGGCATTTTGATGGTTTTTGGCACATTTCTTCGTGGATTTGTCTAAAAATTAGTATTTGTGGGTCCTAATGGGTTCTACCTCTATTGGCGAAAAATTGTATGTATAGGTCAACGTTTTTGTATAGCCCCATATTGTCGTATTTCCCGATATTCGGTATTTTGATGATTTTTGCATATTTTCCCATGAATATGTCTAAAAATTGTTCTTTGTGGGTCATAATGGGCCCTAATGTTTCCTTTACCCTAAGGTGGAGGGTATTAATGGCCCGGGCGAAGTTAATATTTTTTTCTTGTTAATATTTATTTCGAAGACTTGCTGTCTCCATAATTTAAAGAAAAACCCTTATGATTAACGTTATAATTTAAAGTCCAAAGGAACAAAGGAGTATCCTCCTCTAAATCGATTTTTGCTAAATTTCGCAAGGCATTTGTGTCTTTTCTGTTCGGGCTTGTATTACCCATTTGGTTCACAATTAACTTAAAATAGGATAAAGATATATATGGGAGCTATATCCAAATCCGAACCGATCTCGATAAAATTTGCCAAAGGTATTTCTAAGCTGTATTTGATATATTTCCCCGAATATCGTTACTACGGAGTCCATATTACGGCTAAGCAGGGCATATTCAACAAATCGGATGAATAATATGTATGGAAGCTATTGCTATATCTGAACCGATTTCCACCAAAGTTGACATACTGGTTTCTAGACTCAATTTGGTCGTAAGTACCAAATTATATTCCATTTGGGCTAATATTTCTAGTTTGGTGTACAATAAAAGGCAAATCGGACGAAGATATCTATGGGAGCTACATCCAAATATTAATCGATCTCGATAAAATTTAGCAAGGGTATTTTTGAGTAATATTTGATATATTTCTCCAAATATCGTTGCTACAGAGTGCATATTACGGCTGCGTAGGACTAAAATAACAAACCAGATGAACAGTACAGAGTGAGATGAAAAAACTGCAACCAACTTCAGACTGCTGTCATTTCTAAGCCACTCGTCCGACAGCTGTTAAAATTATTCCAGTGACAACTCTTTCTATTGTTTCCATTCAGCAAATATTGAAAAATAAGCTCGGGTAAAGCCATTGAAATTCCAAAAAGTGCAAGAACTTACACCACAACAGAAAGAAAATAGTCTCAAAAGAGTTAAGAGTTGCTTCACTTGATCGAAAGTGGTGAACTGCCGAATTTTCTCCGATGAGAAAAAAATTCGTGTTTACTTGCCAAAGAGGTCAGCTGAAAATATGCACCTTCTGTTAGCCACCAAAACTCATGATGGTGTGGACCGCCAGAACAGTCGATGGTCGCTCTCCGCTCTTATTAATCGACCGTGGCATCAAAATAAATGCCGAATATTATCGCGAAAATATTCTGGAGGGTGTATTAAAGCTTTGGGCACACAAACATTTTGGCCGCAGACCTTGGACATTCTAACAGGACTCAGAACCATCGCACTCAGCACGCGCCATCCAAAAATTGTTACAAAATGAAAATCTCCGGATACCAATCCGTTGGACTATTGTGCCTGAAGTATTTTGGAAAGCAAGGTTGGCACTAAAAAATACCAAAGTGTTGACCACCTCAAGCAAGCGCCGTTTGAAGGCCATAATTCGTGCCAAAGGTGACCAATTCGAACAAATCTAAACTTATTCAAAAATGTGATGCTATTTCCGACATTTTTTTGCTTTCATTCAATAAAATTAAAAAAAAAATGTAAAAATTATGGAGTTTGACTTTGTTGCAGTTTTTTTCGTCTCACCCTGTACAGAGAACTCGTAATGGATAATTTTAAAAGATTTTATAATCAAACTCTCCGCAACATATAAACCAATTATTAAACAAATTTGACGAAATCGTTTTTAATCATTTTACTAACTTCCCAACGACATAAAAAGTATCAATCCGTTCTACCGACAGACGTATCCCCGAAGCCAATGTTCGATTATTTAAGTATGTTTAGACTTCTGCTATGATTATTCAAGTTGTGGAGTGGGTTCTGAAGGAATGAGCCAATAATGTCCATTTCGTATCGGATCTAAATAAATACGATATAAATATTGCGACAGGCCAGGTTTGGACTGTATTGGTAACTTCCTTCTCTTTATATGACATATTTGACAATTTTTAGAAAATTTTAAAATGTGCATGAAGTACCAAATAAAGTCTACCGAAATATTTTATTTTCATGATTTATCTAATACATACAAAAATATTGGAATGGGTAGAATTACAAGAAAATCGAATATTATTTCATACATAAATTCCATATTCATCTCCAGTTTCTGATATAGGGAGATATATTCATTCGCATGTTATGACAGATAAAAATATTGAAAATTATGACCCTTTGTGAGTGAGGCTCGCAGATATATATCATTTTGAAGAGAGTTGTATGCCTTGATGGGGAAGGAGTAGACTGATATACCCATCTTCACAACAGATCTTGTGTTAGAAGAAGTAATGGGATGGGTGAAATATTAGGAGATCCTGATGGTTATTTCGGATTTTATAAACGTTTTGGTTATTCAAAACTTTAACCCTTTGTGGAAGAGGTACCAAAAGGAATGGTCCGATCTCTACCGTCTTTATAACAGATCCTGTGTAGATAGAAATATTCAGATGTGCCAAGTCTAAATGGAATCGAGTGATATAATTCCGGTAAATAATGTCGCTAAAATCATCAAAATACCTTATATCGGGGCTACACGAAGACGTGGACCTAAGCAGACAATTCTCTGTCAAAGCCTGTAGTATCCATTACGAACACCAAATGAGAAATTTGAAACAATTCCGGTAAATAATGTCGCTAAAATCACCAAAATACCTTATATCGGGGGTACCGTTATAAGGGGGCTATACGAAGGCGTGGACCTGCATGGACAATTTTCTGTCACAGGCTGTAGTATCCAATACAAACTTCAAATACCAATTTTGAAACAATTCCGGTAAATAATGTCGCTAATATCATCGAAATACCGCATATCGGGGGGTACCTTTATATGGGGGCTAACAAATATGTGGATCTACATGGCCCATTTTCAATACCAAAAATCCTGCAGACATAATACACATTTGAGTAAGTTTTTATCAACTTACTTCATTTCGTTCGGAAGCTAGAGTGATTTCCACAGACGGACAGAAGGATGGACATTGTGTAATCGATATAGAATTTTATGCTGATCAAGAATATATATACTTTGTTGTGTGTAAAATGTATATTTCAAGGTGTTACAAACTTAATATACCCTCCATACTTGGTGAGGGTATAAAAATTTATAAAATTTATAAAAATTTAAAGGCTTCCATTGACAAATTTTAAAAAACTTTTAAGATTTTCTGAGGAATTTAATTTTTTTCCTGAAAATTCTACAGATTTTTATGAATTTTTCTTGTAAAAAAATTTGCGTAGAATTTGTGCGAAGATCACGTATTTTGTAAAAATACTTAAGATGCTTAATAACCATCCGGCAAAATACATTGTGGGTCGAATATTATTAAGGCAAGTTTTGTTTTTTATAAAAATTTTTAATATTTGAAAATATTCACTGACTTTTGCAAACAATAAAATTATAAATTTTGTCGCATATATGTATTAGGCTATATGTGTATATGTATTTGTTGGCATGTTTATTGAAATTTTCAAACTTTTTTCTTCACATTCGGAAAAATCCTCATAAAATGCAATTAAGCATTAATACGATAACCTTTATCCAACCACTCACACGCATACATAGATACCCATGTATGTTGGTATGTTTATAAATTAGTGTCACTTAGAAACATCATATGCAATTGGTGACATCGTCAGTAGACATATTTACTACTAACAAACACACTCACTCTTACATCGCATTTGGCATTATGTCCTTGAACATTAGCATATTGGACATATATCGTTAGTCGTTGGATATTCATTGGAATCCAGGTTATCCGGGCACATAAGTCTGCAAATTATGTTGCTTAATGGCAAATCCCTGTGTGTCTCTTCGTCGGTCTGTCTGTCTGTCCCTACTTGTATGTTTGTTGGTGACTGCAAATTCACCTCGGTGCTTGGCAATCACTAGTAGCCCAATGAATAGCTTACAAATCTGTTACTAGCAATGCTAACTAAGTGGAATATATATTCTCTGTGGGTGTTTGTCTGGTAACGTTAATATCTAATTGCCTCAATGAGTCTTTAAGTTGTGTATACATGAGTGCGAGTGTGTGTGAGTTTGTGCTGGTGTGCGTTTTTGGGGATCTTTATGCGTTTGCTTTATGTGTCTGCTAAATCTCCAGCTACCTTTCATTTGCACGCGCACGCACACAAACACGTGCTAACCGAAAATGTAAATTGAATCTTGGCAATTTACGCAACACAATTCGCCTAAAAATTAATTGGGGCTTAAATGTATTCGGCACAAAAGCTTGTCTGTCTCCTTCCTACGAGCTGCTCAAGAGGTGCAATGTAGTTTTCCAATAAATTACGGTATGCCAATATAGAGGGGAATGACATTTGGAAATTAAACCAAAGCACAAATCGAGCTCCGAGTGGTGTTCGAATGTGGGATTGCAGAAATTAACGTAGGTTAAGGTAAAACGCCACATTTTTAGAATATCTAATGGTAAGGATTGTGAATACGGGGAATGTTACTTATTTTTAATATATTTGGAGAGTTTGTATTATTTATGTGGTACTATATTGTATATTATTAAAATTATAACGAGGCAAAGCTGGTTTTTTGGTAATTCCAACTTTGAGTGAATAAAAAACAAAAAATTGAGTTCATTGTATTGGGATACAGTTCTGAAACTTAGAATGAGGGTCGCTTAAGGGGATTTAAAATAGATGTACCAAATAATCAGTAAAGAAAGTCCTAAAGTCGGGCGGGGCCGACTTTATGATACCCTACATCACTTTGCTAATTTAGTAGAGCTCCAAATAACAATTAAAAGATTTGATGGGAGAATTTAATCATACACGCTATGATTATAATTGTAATTTAAAGTTCAAAGTACTAAATATGCCGAAGCATTTGTACCTTTTAAATTCAGATTTGTATTGCTCATTTGGTACAAAATTAATTTGAAATCAGATAAAGATATATATGGGAGCTATATCCAAATCTGAACAGATCTTGTTAAAATTTGGAAAAGATATTTCTGAGCTGTATTTGATATATTTCCCTGAATATCGTTGTTACGGAGTGCATATTACGGCTGTGGGTAACAAAAACAACAAATCGGATGAACAATATATATGGGAGCTGTGGCTATATATGAACCGATTTCGATCAAATTGGGCATACTTATTTTCAGGCCTTCAGGTAAGAACTGTACTAAATTGTACTACATTTGGTACAGTTTGGTGGAAATGTCTACAACCAGTATACGAAAAGTACAAAATGATACCCAATTGGATAAAAAGAGTAGTAACAGAGTAAAACTTACGAATTTTGGTACAAGGCTTACTGCGAGTTAGACAATGGGTAGTTTTTGGAAATGCGTGCTTGAGGGTAGAAATAGAGCTGAAATTTTGGTATTAGGATCACTGTAAATGTCATTATACCCTACAACATTATGTGTTGGGGGTGTTATAAGTTTGTTTAAGCAAAAAATTATGTAACACCTAGAAATTTGGTTTCCCACATAAGAAGGTATATATAGATTTTCTTATCACGTCGAGCTGAGTCGATTTAGCCATGTATGTCCTTCCGTCCGTCTGTCCATGTTAATTTGTAATCACTCTACAGGTCACAATTATGGCAAAATGGTCGCAAAATATTTAGGGCTTAAAATGTACCAAAAATACGAACCCTATTGAAATTGGTGATAATAGGATCAGATTTAAATATAGCTCTCATATGCATATCTTCAAACGATATCGGGTTAATTATGCACCAAATTGCCAGTATATGTTTAAATATTTTGGTATATCCCATCGAATTCAGTCTAGAAGCGAGTACATCAAATTCGGAGAACATCGGTTCAGATATAACTATATCTCCCATATATATGTTTTATCCGATTTGAGGCTTAAAGTGCCTCACAAGCGTAATATGCACGTAACAAAAATGGTATTTGGTTCTAGAGAACTTATATCGAAAATACCTCTGTCAAATTTTATCGAGGTTAGATCAGATTAGGATATAGCTCCCATATATATCATTACCCGCTATCAGGTTTATCGGGCAAAAAATGGCGATTATCAACCCAAATGAACTGAGTTTTGAGAATTCCTACTGAATTCATCATAGAAATCAGTATTTCAAATTTAAATGTTAATCGTACAGATATAGCTCCTATACACAGGGTGAGTTGAAAAAACTGTAACCAACTTCAGACTGCTGTCTTTCAAAGCCACTCATCCGACAGCTCTTGAACTTATTCCAGTGACAGCTCATTATATTGTTTACAAGCGTACAAAATCATTTTGGTGAGAAGTTTCCAGAAAAAATGTTATTCGTAATGGAATTGAAGCATGATAGTGCGATTTCTTTATATTTGGCTGGAAAACCAGAAATGGCTATCGTTAGAGCACTCCAGCATTTAAATGTGAATAAATCTTTTGTGCCTCGTACCATCGCTCGTTACCGCGATACTGGTAGCGTAGTCCGACGTCAAGGAAGTGGACGGAAGAAAACCGCAACATCAGCAGAAATGATCGTGTTTATATGCCAAAGAGGTCAGCTGAAAATGTGCACCTTCGGTTGGCCACCAGAACACAAGCGCTGGCCATGGTGATGGTGTGGGCCGCCATAACAGCTGATGGTCGCTCTCCGCTCGTACTAATCGCCCGTGGCATCAGAATAAATGCCAAATATAATCGCGAAGATATTCTGGAGGCATTATTATAGCCTTGGGCATGCAAACATTTTGGCCGCAGGACTCAGCACCATCGCACTCAGCACGCGCCACCCAAGAATGGTTACAAAATTAAGTTCCTCGCTTCATTTCCAGAACAAAATGGTCACCAAAATCTCCGCATACCAATCCGTATTGTGTCTGGAGAATTTTGGAAAGCTAGATTGGCACTGAAAAATACCAAAGTGTCGATCACCTCAAGCAAGCGTTTCGCTGGGAATGGGCCAAAATACCACAGAGCAACATTCGGGCAGCATGTGACAGTTTCATTGGCCTTAGTTTGTGCCAAAGTTGACCAATTCGAAAAAATCTAAAGTTATTCTAAAACTTCTTGCTATTTCCGGCATTTTTTGCTTTCATTCAATAAAATTAAAAAAAAAAATTATGGCGTTTGACTTTGTTGCATTTGTTTAGCTCACCCTGTATATCTTCGTCCGATTTTCCTTTAACTGTGCACCAAATGTGTAATATTAGGCCGAATTGTATACAATTGTGCAAATATGACCAAATTGAACCTAAAAACAAGCATGTAAAATTTTGGTGAACTCCGTTTTGATATAGTTATAGCTCCATATATATTGATCATACGATTTGTTATTTTTGTCCTCCACAGGACATTTCGTAAGAACGATATTTGGGGAATGTAGTATATACATACAGCTCAGAAATACCTCTGTCAATTTTTGTCAAGATCGGTTCAGATTTGGGTATAGCTCTAGCAAATTTAGTAGAAGTTAAGGGGAGGATATATATCCCATATATTAGTTGGTTTCTGCTATAAATCATAGCTGCTTCAAAGACATAAATCCCATTCAAAAACGATCATGGTTGGTATGATTTAATTTTTATAAACTCCCCATAAAAACGTTTATTTGTTGTGGATAGGTCTACTAAATATGCATAGTGATGTAGGTTATCATATAGTCGGCCCCGCCCGACTTTTAACCTTTCCTTACTGGTTTCTTTGTGTGAAGCATACTTACGCCAATTTTATTGACTTCTTGCGGCGCTATGAATCAGATCATACCCAGTAGATATTTTGGGAGGTTTTGAGCATTGAGCTTAATATTTTCGTACTCCTTGTCCCACCCTGATCATATCATATCATATAAAATATGGCGTGAGTTGAATGACATGAAATTGTATCAATAACAGATTAATATCATATTCTTCTATTATATTAGGAATTTGCCCAACAGCATGAGGTTAGTTCGGTTTCGGATAACTTTTTTAAGTCATGTTTTTCTATTCTAATGTGGCATTATTCACACCACAACTAAAACTTTACTTTGTAATTTTTGCATTAATCAAACTTTTTTTTTCGAAATTTGATTAAAATTCCTGTGTAATCAATTTTCTTTTTTTTTACCAACCTATCATAGCGTTTATTTGCATTTCTAAATATACAAATATATGCATAGCAATACTATGTAGTTCATTAAATTTATTTATCTATTTCATTAATGTTCAGTTTTAGTATTTTTTATCGATGGCGCTCCTTTTTTGCTTCTTTTTCGTTGTTTCCCCCCTTAAATTGTGCAATTTACCAAATCAATTTGTAGCACTCACTGATTATACTTAAACACCGCACTGAAATTAAATTCACTTTTGTCAGTTGGTTGGTTCGTTCGTTCAACCGTTTCTTTGTTTGCTGTTTGTTCTTCTGTGTTTGTTTTGTGGTGTTTATTGAGTTCAATTGTTAACATGTTTTTTTTTTTTTGCATATGCAGTTTGTTGTTGTTATTGTTGCTGTAGTGTTTTTGTTTTCACTTTGCCACAGACTGACTGGCATTTTTACGTACATTTTTGCCACATAATCATATTTGAGGTTGTTATCATCACCCTTTATTTGTTTTGGTCATTATTGAATGTGCATGTGTTTGTTTGCAGTGTTGCTGCTTTTTGTGTTTGTGTGTTTTTCTGTCGAGCATTATTGCAAATTTTGCTTTGTTCTTGTAATTGTTATTGGGTGGCCAACAATAATATTGTTTTGTAATTTTCTCTCGGTTTTTGGGGTTTTTATATAATTTTTTGTTGTTTTTGTTGTGTGCAAAGCAATTAAAAACCACAACAAATATAAAATGGGGAAAAACTTAATAAAAATCCAAATGAGATTGTTATGCACGCTACATTGGAGTTGCAGGTACGGGATATTGAAAGATGGGCTTAGCTTATGTGGGAAAGACTAAGATATTGCTATTGCCTCCGATATTAAGTTTTTTTAAATTTTACTTTCAATTTACAGAGTTTTGTTATAATATATGCAGGAAGGTTATTGATATGGTACCGTATAATAAACTATTAACTAATTTTTCAGAGAATGCATGCTTCATATTTAAAGGTATTTAATGGAAGGCGCATCAATCTATTTATACGTAAAGAAAGTCGTGTTAGTAACACTATTCATAATGAACAACGACTCTACCAATATGGCTGAAAACTAGTGAGGGGGTAGATTAGAGCCAGGGACCGACATAGAATACTATTTATTCCATAATTGTACTAAAAGTACTAGACACTACTAAAAATTGAATCCATTATATTGGTCAAGCGAAAAGATATAAAATTCTAAAATTTATGGTGAAGGCCGCTGATGGGGCGTGGAATGCACTAAATGTATTTTTTGAAATTCGAATCAAACATTTACTAAAAGTACTAAAAATCACTCCAATTTCTACCATTTGGTTATGTGGATAATATAGCTAAAATGCAGACATTTGGTAAACGAATTAAATTGGGGAACTAGGGTCGATCCAAGCTGGTAATTTTTCAAATGCCTACTTGGTGTAAAAACTGTACTAAATGGTACAAAATTTGATACAATTTGAATTTGTTGAACGGATGGAGTGGTAAATTGATATTGGGGTCACTGTTGTTTCGTGGGTTTGAGATTAAAAGGTGATTGTGAAAATATGAATTAAATGTTCGTAAATTACTAAAGGATAAGGATACATTTGGTACATTGGGAAGAAATATCCCTGGAAATCTGAAATTTGGTTAAGGTGGGGTTGGTGATATATGAAAATGGAATTTTAAAAACGAACCGAAAGATACTAAATGGCATTAAATTTGGTATTTTGGGAAGGAATAGAGCACCATTGCTCGTTACAGTGATCCTGGCAGCATAGCCCTACGCCAAGGAAGTGGACAGAAAAAAAAGCAACATCATCAGAAATGGTTCAAAAAGTAAAGAAGCGACTTGATTGAAACACGCGTCGCAGCGGCCGAAAAATGGCTCGTAAGCTGAACATATCGCAATATTCCATTTGGCAAATATTTAAAAATAAGCTCGGAGTAAAGCCAATGAAATTCCAAAAATGCAAGAACTTACACCGCAACAGAAAGAAAACAGACTCAAAAAAGCTAAAGAGTTGCTTCGCTTGGCTGAAAGTGGTGAACTGCCGAACTTGATTTTCTCCGATGAGAAGACATTCGTTGTCCAACAGTTTGCAAACAAACAAAATGATCGTGTTTACTAGCCGCCAAAACTCAAGCGCCGACCATGGTGACGAAGTGGGCTGCCATAATAGCCGATGGTCGCTCTCCGCTCGTATTAATCGACCGTGGCATCAGAATAAATACCGAATATTATGACGAAACATTTTGCCCGCAGACCTTGGATATTCCAACAGGACTCAGCACCATCGCACTCAGCACTCGCCACCCAAGAATGGTTACAAAATGAGGTTCCTCCCTTCATTTCCAGCGCACAATGCCCACCAAAATCTCCGGATATTGTGTCTGAAGTATTTTGGAAAGAGCATGGTTGACACAAAAAAATAACAAAGTGTCGATCACCTTAAGCAAGCAGCGTTCGAAAATAAACAGTACACTAACATAGTGTACTGTACCGGTACAGTATCCCTAAAAAAATTTTTAGCGGTAGTGTACCGGTACACTACCACTAAAAAATATTTTAGTGATACTGTACCGGAACACAACGATAATCGTAGTGTACCGCAGTCGGAGCACTAAAAAATCGTAGTGTACCGCAGTCGGAGCACTAAAAAATCGTAGTGTTCCGGAGTCGGAGCACTAAAAAACGTAGTGTTCCGCAATCGGAGCACTAAAAAATCGTAGTGTACATGTATTATTAATAATAATATTAAAGGTTTGATTTTTTAGTATGTAGCATTGCAAATGAATAAAATGATTGTAATAAAAGAAATTGAAGATTATCCAACTTTGCAAAATTACACAAAATTCGATATTAGTATCACTCTTTGTATAAGTGGAAATTAAAGAACAAATAAAACAACGTACTGTCATATGTCAATGAAACATACTTCTGGATATCAGCACATATTTTGATGTGGTACCTGTACAATGTTTGGTTTTATTTAAGGCTAAATCATAAAACTGATTTTAAACCCTCAGCCATACGTTAAAAAATATTTAATTTTTTGCACCTACATTCACTGATTTTTCGGTACCACAAAGTAACAGGTACATAATCTGCATAAAAACCTTTTATTGATTTCATTTAGCGGCCCACCTAAGATAATAAAACAAACTTGACCTTTTACCAAAATATACAATTTTATGGCACTAACTTTTATTACCCATATTCTTGCATTCATTCATGAATAAAGCTTTTTACTGGTTCATATATAACGCAATAGGCCGAATTTCAGGCGTATCCATAAAGACTTGTGGCAACCACTAAAATACCCTTTTTCACGGAGAATTTAAATTTCCTTTTTTATCATTTCAACCCAATCTCATATTTTTATACTTTCTTCAATTTCGCAAAGAAAATAAATCCAGCAATTATTTTCATAATATTAAATTGTATTATTTATATTTACATTATAAAAAACATCAAACATTCAATTTTTTCCCAAATCGTAAACAACACACATGTGGTACACTACCGGCACATTATTTTTTTAATGTTCCGCCATGTGGTACACTACGATTTTGTAGAGCTCCGACTGCGGAACACTACGATTTTGTAGTGCTCCGACTGCGGAACACTACGTTTTTTAGTGCTCCGACTGCGGTACAGTACGATTATCGTTGTGCTCCGGTACAGTATCACTAAAATATTTTTTAAGGGTTGTAGTGTAGTGTAGTAGTGTACCACTCCACCTCGGTACGGTACAGAACACTATGGTACTGTACCATTATGTTTATTTTCGAATGCTGCAAGCAAGTGCTTCGCCGGGAATGGGCCAAAATACCGCAGAGCAACATTCTGGCAGCGTATGACATTTCATTGGTCGTTTGAAGGCCATAATTCGTGCCAAAGGTGACCAATTCGAACAAATCTAAACTTATTCTGAAATTTGATGCTATTTCCGACATTTTTTGCTTTCATTTAATAAAATTAAAAAAAAGTAAAAATTATGGCGTTTGACTTTGTTGCAGTTTTTTTCTCACCCTGTATATATTCTTGACCAGCATAAAATTCTATGTTGATTTAGCGATGTTGGTCCGTGTGTGGAAATCACTCCAGTTTATAAACGAAATTCAGAGTCTTATAAGTATTCTAGTTCTGCAAAGTTCTTGACATTAAAAATGGGTCATAAACATATGCAGAAAACGCCCCTTCATTTTTCTTGAAATGTGCATATAGGTCCAAGTTTTGGTTTGATCTCCAAAAAACTGTATCTCCACATACTCGGTACTTTTATAATTTGTGTCTTACTTTTCACCGAAATTGTTTCAAATTTGGTATTTAGAGTTCACGGTCCTCATATATCGGGACCTTCCTATATTTAGTATTGATTGTTTTAGCCACACTTTTTTAGCATGAGTATCTCCAATTCAGAAGTTCTCCATGGATGCTACCTATTGGCCCACCTTTTCTTATGGCCCCCATATGACTGCATCACAATATTCGGTTTTTTACGATCTTAGCTAGATTTTTCTTCAGATTCTTATTTGTAAAGGTCCATGTTTTCGTAAAACCCCGTATAACCATAACTCCTGATTTCAATAGTTTTTAGAATTGGCAATTAACCTGCCTTTTTACTTTTTATACCCTACAACACTATGTGTTGGGGGTATTATAAGTTTGATTGGGCCAGAATTTATGTAACACCTCGAAATATTGGTTTCCCATATAGGAAAGAATATATGGATCTTCCTAGCTCGCCGAGCTGAGTCGATCTAGCTATGTATGTCCGTCCGCCCGTCTGTCCGTCTGTCCATGTTAATTTGTAATCACGCTACAGGTCGCAATTATGGCCCGATCCTTACGAAATTTTGCACGAAGGTGGGGTTAGGGTCAGAATAGAAGCCTATTTCTTTTGGAGATGATCGCCAAATGTTTAGGGGTTGAAATGGACCAAACACTGAAAAAATGTCGGATTTCGAAGTAGCTATACAGGTCGCAATTATAGACCAATCGAATTTCGCATGTAGCTAGAGTTTAGGGCGGGGAAGAAGCCTACCAATTTGGGTGGTCATCGGATAATATTTAGCGGGTAAAATAGACCATATCTTTTGTGTTGAAAAAAAAATTAAAATTTATCATTAAACCGTGATTTTTTTTAAATGTTAACATCCAACAAATCGGATATATAGCAAAATATGTGCGATATATATGTCTATCAAAGAAGATATGCTTCAAAGATCTCTTATATGTCGAGAACGGCTGAACTGATTTCGACAATTCTCATTAATTCAGAATGGCCTCTTGGCAGGAAAGAAAAAACGTCTAAAAAATCGCATAAAAATAGCTCTCTAAAGATGAAAATATTGATTTTGTAACATTTTCTCATATTTTTTCAATTTTGTCATATTTTTGGCATATTTTCATTTTGAATTAAACATTTGGTAATGTTTCTACAGCTAACAAAACTAAGTTGTTAGGATATCATATACAGATCGCATTTATGGCCCGATCCTTACGAAATTTTGCATGGGGATAATATGAGGGTCAGAATAGATACCTACTCTTTTTGGAGATGATCGCTATATATTTAGGGGTTGAAATGGACTAAAAAACTGCAAAATTGTCAGCAGGTCGTAATTATCGCCCGATTCATCATGCACATTTAATGGGGGTTACCGCACATTGAAAAAGCCAAGCAGTTTCGGATGGCCATCCAAAAATATTCAATGTGTGAAAAAGTTTGCCAACTTTTGTAGACTAAATACGAAAATATCCATTCCAGCGACATTTTGGAGAATTCACAAATACAGAAAAGGCACACTTCTAACTATTTCGTTAACGCTGATTACGTTGAAGAATATAGTCAAATGTCTGTATCTCATATAGATGCGTTTCAGTCAAAAACCAATAATAAATGTAAATCTTTTGCCACTTCTGAGAGATTATGGGTCTTTGGGAAATACGAAACCTGATGTTTTCTTTTATTATTTGTCACAATATCTTGTGCAATTCTTTCGAGTATCTCGCCTATATAAACTGTATCGTTTATTATAGTGTTGTAGGGTATTCAACGGTCGGCCCCGCTCGACTGTAGCCTTTGCTTACTTGTTTTTTTATACCCTCCACCAAAAAAAAGTATGGAGGGTATATTAAGTTCGTCATTCCGTTTGTAGCTCATCGAAATAATCATTTTAGATCCAACAAAGTATATATATTCTTGATCAGCGTAAAATTCTAAGACGATTTAGCCATGTCCGTCTGTCTGTTGTAATCACGCTACAGTCTAAACGAATTAAGATAGGAAGCTAAAATTTTGCACAGATCTCTCTTTTGTCTGCAGGCAGGTCAAGCTCGAAGATGGGGTATATCGGTCCACGATATCGTATAGCCCCCATAAAACGGTACCCCCGACATTCGGTATTTTAATGATTTTAGTCACATTTTTCAATCGAATTGTCTGAAAATCCACACAAGTAGTTCCTTGTGTGTACTTTATACCTCGGCGGAGAATTGTCTATATAGGTCCACGATATCGTATAGCCCTCATATAACGGTACCCCCGATATTCGGTATTTTGATGTTTTTAGCCATATTTTTCAACGGAATGGTCACAAGGGGTTCTTTGTACACAAGGGGTTTGTCTTAATAGGTCCACAATATCGTATATCCCCACATATGGGCACCTTCTTATATTAGATATTTTATATTAGATATTAAATTTTATTTATTTATTTATTTATTTTTTTTTTTTGAAAAATTGTTCCAAATGGTGGAGGGTATTCAAAGTTCGGCCCGGCCGAACTTACTCCTTTTTTACTTGTTTATTTTGAACTGCAGGTTTTTAAGGGGTTACAATTAATGTAATAAATTCACGTTAATGTAAGAGTTATAACAATGACCTTAAGAATCGAGCTTATAATACCCCAAACACAGTGTTGTAGGATATAAAAAGTGAGATCCAATAGCCAACCCATACCATAAACCACACTAAAAACTCACACGTTTAGAATATAGAGCTTTCCAATTATAAATCTTGGGTTTTCCGAGCCCCAGGTTAGACTTTGACACCTTTGGCTGCAGCAAGATCATTCTCTGCTGCACTTGAGCATTGATCGGCCAGCAAGTCACGTTGTTCAATATAAACCAGCAGTTACGTCGTTCAATATGCACCTTAATCCAAGTAGTGAATGGGGCCAGGAAACTGGTGGAAAGAGTGAATACGACGAAAAGTCAGAAAGGTGAGGAGCCTCTTCGACGTTATAGC
This sequence comes from Musca domestica, assembly GCF_030504385.1. Lineage (NCBI taxonomy): Eukaryota > Metazoa > Arthropoda > Insecta > Diptera > Muscidae > Musca > Musca domestica. Next base: position 298,046 of record NW_026712275.1, on the reverse strand, counting down.
ATATCTGATTGTCTAAATAACACCCATTCAAACAGAAGTTAGTGCCATGTAAGGAATATTGTCACAAGACCACTGTCACTATAGGATCAACCTTTGCTCTCAAACAAAGGCTAATAGTATGATTTTAATGTAGAAGATGCCAATATAAAACTGCAGTCTAAAAGAGAGTAAATATGTGGCATTCTATATTCCGAATATTGTCTTTTTAAAGGGGTACACAATTCCGTATATCGAAACCTAAAAAATAATATTTGAAATATTGAAGTATTCCCTATACCACTATGTTAATCATATTTCAATAGAAATGTTGTAACACCTCAGAGCTGGCATAGTAATGCATATTCCCATGATGAAGCATTTAAAGTAATCGATGCAAACCAACTTTATAAGTTTTTTTGTTTGTGTCATAATCTAATTGTTGGCTATAAGTTTTAAGTATTTTGCAATTTCAAACCCCACCAAACACATAAACACTAGATTTTCATTTAGAATAATGTTTGTTAATTGTGGATGCTGATGCTGTTAATGAAACATGGATTTAATTAATTTAACATGTAATTAATTATATATATATATATATATATATATATATATATATATATATATATATATATATATATATATATATATATATATATATATATATATATATATAGAAGTTGAGGTGACCACACATAAAAATAATTTTAATTTTTTTTTAGATTGGATATAAATAAATGATTTTTTTTTAACTAGAAGATAACATTCTTCTGAACTATTGCGGAAAAGTGTGAGTGAGGGTTGAGATTTTAATATTTTTCCAGTCTTTCTCTTCCACACATACATATTTTAAGTAAAATATTTCATTCTCGCACACTAGGAATCTGTAAAATGGAATTTTTACGCGTACTCCATGGTGCACAATTATTTAATAATTCAAGAAAATGTATTCATGTTTAGATAATAAAACACAAATATTTGGTAAATATTTTTAAAAAGGCTGACATTTTTTGCTGTACGTCCTTGCCAAAATAGTATCCCATATGAATATGTTGTGACCTTCAAACTGTGTGATAATATTTTTATCACAACAATGATGAGTCAACTGAAAATGCTTTGAGGCAAATTTGGCATCACCCTGGAGTAGATATGCATATTAGATATATTAGCAAAGAAATATTGTCCAAAGTTTGAATTAAAGTGTGGGCGACATGTTATTTACTGTGATCTTTATTTGGAAATTTGCAGGTGTGTTTACAAGGAAGTTGACCTATATTAATACTGACACAGACGCTGCACAAGAACGACCAATTATTAATAGGATTTCAATTATTCTGGAGATCTCAGGGTCGATAGATACTTTTTAACTTTATTGTATCATACGTATAAATCTTAGTGAAAAAATTACTCCCATTAATATTTTCAGAATGTATGGAAATTTCAGATTCTTTTCACGTATAACAGTAGTCTTACAATTATGTATACTTTAGGGATTCTACCCAAATTTTGACAAGTGAATTAAAAGGTCAACATAGGGTAAGTGTGCATAAGTCCAGTAGTCGGCACTTTATATTTTTAAGCCCAAATAAAGGAAACTATTATAACTAAATGTATTTTGTTTCCTTCAACTATATTGTCAGCTATCTTTGTGTACAATTTCGCTAAGAAAAGATGTTTATTCTAATAAAAATTAAATGTTTGTCTGTGAAGGTCCTCAACAATCCATATTCTTAAGAAAAGTACAAAAAAAGACGTCGAATCAGTGTAACTAAACAAAAATAACATATTTTAATGAATTAATTTATTATTATTATTATTAATTATTTTTACAAAAAAAAAAAAAAAATGGTATGGCGACTGTTGAAACATGCCATACAAACAATTGGCAAGTGGTGCCGACTACTGGCAAAAAAGCATTGTTTTAATAAAACTACAAATTTATGAAATTTAATAAAAAGATATAAAAACTTTATTTATTATTGCAAAAACTATACAAAATTTCGAATCTGAATAAATTATCTTTGCAATAATTGAAAAGTTCCACTCAGAATGGTGAGCGATTAAAAACGCGAAAATCCTAAAAGTGCCGACTACTGGTACACTTACCCTACATCTTAAGTGTCTGCTTTTAGTGTTATGCAGATCAGTGGTTCCCAAAGTTTATTGGATTGCGACCCATCCAACAAAATTCAGTTTTTTTTATTCAATACTAGCTAGGCCGGTCCGCGTTGCCGGCTCGTAGTTTTGGTCTATTATGAATATTTGTCCAAGCATAATTATTCACAGACATGGCTGATATAAGTGTTCACGTACAGGTCGATTAAAAGTGTTTTAAATACCTGTACCCATTTTTAAGCCGGGGGCTTCAATATTTTAACCGTGGGCTTCAACTGTGTGGATGTGCTATACAAATCTATTAAAAAGTATATATCAATCTTATCGCCATGTAAGGGATCAAATTAATTTTTAATATGGTAAAAATCATAGCAAAATCTTCCAGTTAAATGAGCAGTAATTTGGAATTTACTGTATTTTGTACACCTCATAATTGAGGGCTGAATGATTTAAGAATAGCCAAAGTTAATTACTATTGTAAACCCATTAGCACCTTAGATTGTTCATTAGAGTCCTCATAAGTCCCCCTAACCATGTCGGTCTGTTTGTCCGCCAAAAGGTGGACTTGAGAGGGTATTATTACATGGAGAAAATTCTAAAATTTGTAGATATGTTGAAATTTTTGTGTAAGATTTTCACCAAGACCAATATGGGCCCTACTCTGAAAATTTCAAATTTTAGAGAAACAAAGATGCCAAAAATTAAAAAAGTGGCACAGACCCCAAAAATAGCTTAAATCATAGATGTTTATATAAATATGAAATCGGGTTGTTCCCTTATCCGTAAGTTATGATCGATATAAAGACCTGCAAAAGCGATTTAAGGTATTGTGAATGTTTGGGAAGAATTTCTGGAAGGATATAAAACCTTTTCTTACTAAAAGGCCCATTCGTTCTACTATTGTGCACCTTTTATATTTGGTATTTTATTGATTATTCTTCCAAAGAATTTTGTATTTTGAGCTCTCATTGGACGGATCATTGTCACATGAAAGAAGTAGGTCCATGCCCCATTAGGCTTTTTTGGTCATTTTTGTTTGTTTAAATGTGTTCGCATCTTCCAGTTGAACCACCACTTCAACTTGTTCGCTGATTTTTTACAGCAAATGTTTAAAGATCCTTACAAAGTTTGTCAATAGAATATACTATTAATTTAAAATTCAATTCCATTGAAAATTTTTTCGATTTTTTCCCGATTTGAGAATTTTTGCAATAAGATCTCTTTTTCATGATTTTTAGCGATTATGAAAAAGTAATTATCTTTTAACTTTGGTGTGACAGCGTTAAATTATTTCGATATCATCTATTCCGTTTCGCCACCACATAATTCGGTACTACACTTCCATGTAACCCGCCATCAATTTCAGTTCTCAAGAAATCAAGTCAATTAAATAAATTGGTATTAATATTCGAATTTAAAAATAAAATATAAAAAACACTACAAATGTACATTAGAAAAAAGTAAGTCAACATGGAAAAAAATAATGCAAAATAAAACATTACTATTGTACATTTGAAAAGTCAAAATGAAAATGTTAATATATCACATTTCTACGCGATTTTTTTGGATATTATCCTTTTCGGAGAGGAGACAATTCCGAAATTGTTTGAATCGTTAAAATCAGTCCAGCGGTTCTTAAGTTATAAGCGTAGTAACAAACACAACTTACATTTATATATATAGATTAAAATACCGTAACTTTATTAGAAACTTAATTTAAATACTTTAAATTCAGTCGCAGCTAATTTCGCAAATCTAATTTAATTCACGACGTTTATAAACGTGAATTTTTAAATATATTTTTCCAGGACATTTACTACGGAGGGTATATTAACTTTGTCATTTCGTTTGTAACTCCTCAAAATACTCATGTCAGACCCAATAAAGTATATCAGAGTAAAATTCTAAGTCGATTTAGCGATGTCCATCTGTCTGTTGCAATCACGCTATCTTTCGAACTAATTGATATAGAAGTCTAAAATTTTGCACACATATTTTTTTTGCCAGTAGGCAAGTTTGTAAATGGGCCATATAGGTCCACGTGTTCACAAGCTCCCATATAACGGTACGTCCCGATTTTTGGTATTTTGATTATTTAAGCGTCATTATTCGCCAGAGTAGTTTCAAATTACATATTTAGAGTTCGTAATGGGAACTACAGTCTGTGACAGAAAATTGTCTATGTGGGACCAGGTCTTCTTATAGCCCCTATATAACTTTACCTCCCGATATTCGGTATTTTGTTGATTTTAGCAACATTCTTCACCGGAATTATTTGGATTTTGGTATTTTAAGTTCGTAATGGATACTACAGCCTAAGACAGAAAATGCTGGTGCAGGTCTACCTATTCGTATGGCCCCCGTATAACTGTACCTCCCGATATTTGGTATTTTGATGACTTTAGCTACATTATTAACCGAATTTTTTTTCTAAGTTTCGCATTTGAATATTGTAATGGCTTTGATTGTTTTTCAGAGTTACCAAATTTGTCCCAAATGGTGGAAGGTATTCTTACAGCTTGTTTTTATGGAATATGGCGTATAAACTATTTATTTCAATTGGAAGGATGCTTGGTTTGAAACTTAATTTAAATACTTTAAATTCAGTCGCAATTAGTTTTGCAAATACAATTTAATTCAGGACATTTATAAATGTAACTTTTTTAAATATATTTTTCCAGGACATTAATAAACGTGTATTTTTATACCCTACACCACAAGGTGGTCAGGGTATTATGTCTTTGTGCATTTGTTTGTAACAGGCAGAAGGAAACGAGATAGACCCATAGTTCCTTTTGATGATCTGCATAGAATCATATTCTGAGTCGATTTATGCATGTCCGTCCGTCCGTCTGTCCATGTATTTTTGTAAACAAAGTACAGGTCGCTTTTATTGCTAGATCCAGATGAAATTTTGCAAAGATCTTTTGTTTGGCCCAAGGACGAACCCTATTGAATTTGGAGATAATCGGTCAAAATTTAGATATAGCTCCCATATATATCTTCGTCCGATTTGCCTTTTATTGTGCACCAAACGTGTAATATCAGCCCGAATTGTATGGAATTTTGCATATAGACCCAAATTAGGCCTGAAAATATGTATGTCAAATTTGATCGAAATCGGTTCAGATATAGCTATAGCTCCCATATATATTGATCATCCGATTTGTTATTTTTGTCCACCGCCGCCGTAATATGCACTCTGTAACAACTATATTTGGGTAAATATATCAAATACAGCTCAGAAATACATTTGCTAAATTTTATCGAGATCGGTTCAGATTTGGATATAGCTCCCATATATAACTTCGACCGATTTACTTTTTATTGTGCACCAAACGACTAATATTTGTCTAAATGGGATGGAATTTGGCACTTACTACCGAATTGAGTCTAGAAGCTAGTATGTCAAATTTGGTGAAGATCGATTCAGATATAGCTATAGCTTCCATATATATTATTCATCCGATTTGTTATATTTGTTACCCACAACCGTAATAAGCGCTCCGTAGCAACGATATTCAGGGAAATATATCAAATACAGCTCAGAAATATCTTTGCCAAATTTTATCGAGATCGGTTCAGATTTGGATATAGCTCCCATATATATCTTTATCCGATTTCAAATTAATGGTGCATCAAGTGGGAAATACAATTCCGAATTTAAAAGATACAAATGCTTCAGCATATTTAGTCTTTTGAAATTTAAATTATTATTATAATCATAGCGTGTATGATTGAATTCTCCCATAGAAACTTTTAATTGTTATTGTGGAGCTCTACTTAATTAGCAAAGTGGTGTAGGGTATCATAAAGTCGGCCCCGCCCGACTTGAAGACTTTCTTTACTGGTTTTAAATGTATTTTCTCCAGGACAGTTTTCATTTTTATATCAACAGCCCTATGACTACAGAAGGTATCCATCATTTGAAACGGTCATAACGTGTCCTTCCGTTCGCCTGTCTATCTGTTCATCTGTTTCATCTGTCTGGCTGGCTGGTGTGCGCGATAACTGTCAGTTGGTTCAAACTTGATACATCATAATATTATTGTCAAACTTAAATCGAGTTCAGAGATGGACAATATCGGTGCACTACTCCTGGTACCTCCCCCACAAAATGTCAACATTTTCATAGAAAATAATTTATCATATAGAATAAGAAGGGATCATCCATTGCAATTCCTAACATTTGTATCAGTGCTATGTCGGATGCGAAAATGGATAAAATCGTTTCACTACATCAAGTACCTCCACCACAAAGGGACAACATTTTGTTCAAACATAACTCTTGTAAAATGCGGAACAAGAGTCCGATCTTCAAATCCTTCAAATTTCGCACATCCGAATATTTCAGCAAATACAAGCTGTGGTGTGAAGATAGAATTTATCGAACTACTACTTCTTGTACCTCTCCCACACAATAGGTCAACTTTTCATCCAAACTTTGAAATATTTGTATCAGTGCAAAGTCGGGTGCGAAAATGGGCTATATCGGTCTACTCAATAAAGTACCTCCCAACAAAGTGCCAAATTTTTGAATAATTATAACTCTTATACAATGTTGAATAAGAGTCCGATTGTCTTCAAATTTCGCACATCCCAATATTTCTGCCAACACAAGATCAAGTGTGAAGACGGAATATATCGGATCACTCTTTTTGGTACTTCCTTCTCAGCGAGGTCAAAATTTTGAACAATTATATCTCCCATAAAATGAGAAATAAACATCTCATTCATTCTAAACTTCAAAGATTCCAATATCTGGTATGAAGGTGGTAGATATAAACCCACTTCGTATGTTGAGAATTTAAATGAAGTGGATCATATCAACCATAAATCAGAGGGAACTTATATATTGGAGGTTTATCCAACACTTAATTGATTTCCACCCAATTTGACGGGGGCATTTGTACCTCTCGTACCAAATACCATTGCTATAGACTGTACGAGTAATGATATGAACTACAGAAGGATTACATTAAAACATTTTCTATAGATTTTTTTTTAATTCGTTATTAGTAGTTCATGATGGGTTCTACCACGGTTCACATATAACAGCATCGCCCGATATTCGATATTTGGATGATTCTGGCCACATTTTTTCTACTGTTCTGCATCCTTCAAGCGATTTTACTATTATTAGCAGTTAAATGTGGAACCCGTTAGAATTTTTTTTCAACAAAATTATTTTTATCTGATGGTGGAATGTATTGAAAATTTGGCTCGGCAGGAAAGTTCCGGCATTTTAACGAAATTAGACCAAATAGGCTGAGTTTAAGTATATTTATGAAAGAAAAATCGAGTTAGCTATAATTTTTATAACGTCTTTACCGATCTGGTTAAAAATTGGTGAGTAGGTTACTTAGTATCAGAAGACGGATATAGGATACTATTAAAAATTTGTATTAGTCAAACGGATGGAGGTATATTCTGAAATTTGGGATGAAGGTCGTTGATGGAGTGTACTAAAAGTACTAAAAACAGAATATATGGTAGCAGTTGGCATTATGTTATGTGAGAGAGCCAAAAAGTTGGGAAACTAAGGCTAATATACGGAGCTGGTTTTTGCTTATGTGCATTGAGTGGAAGAACTGTACTAAAAGATACTGAATTTGGTACAATTTGAATTTGGGTGAACGGATTTGGCTGGAAATTTAAAATGTTGATATTTGGATCACTCTTAAGGTGGTTTTGGAATAAGATCGAAAAGTACTTTAAGGTAGTAAATTTAGTATATGAGGAAGGGGTATAGCTTGAAATCTGAATTTTGTTACTGAACATATCGCAATATTCCATTCGGCAAATACTGAAAAATGAGCTCGGGGTAAAGCCATTGAAATTCCAAAAAGTGCAAGAACGTACAAGGCAACAGAAAAGAAATTAGACTCAAAAGAGCTAAAGAGTTGCTACGCTTGGCCGAAAGTGGTGAACTGCCGAATTTGGTTTCCTCCAATGAGAAAACATTCGTTGTCCAACAATTTGTAAACAAACCAAATGATCGAGTTTACTTGTCAAAGAGGTCAGCTGAAAATGTGCACCTTCGGTTGGACACCGGAACTCAAGCGCCGGCCATGGTGATGGTGTGGGCCGCCATAACAGCCGACCGACGCTCTACGCTCGTATTAATCGACCGTGACATCAGAGTAAATGCCGAATATTCCCGTGAAAATATTCTGGAGGGTGTATTAAAGCCTTGGGCACTCAAAAATTTGGCCGCAGACCTTGGACATTCCAATAGGACTCGGCACCATCGCACTCAGCACGCGTAACCCAAGAATGGTTACAAAATGATGTTCATTTTCAGTGCACAATGGCCACCAAAATTTCCGGATACCAATCCGTTAGCCCTATGTGTCTGCAGTATTTTCGAAAGCAAGGTTGGCACTAGAAAATACCAAAGTGTCGATCCCCTCAAGCAAGCGCTTCGCCGGGAATGGGGCAAAATACCGTAGAGAAACATTCGGGTAGCGTGTGACGGTTTCATTGGCCGTTTGGATGCCATAATTCGTGCCAAAGGTGACCAATTCGAACAAATCCAAACTTATTCTAAAATTTGTTACTATTTCCGAAATTAGTCGTTCATTTCATATCTTGGCATTTCTAGTTATATATAAATGCTCATATTCTGAAGGTATATATTTATCTGCGAATCGAATGATTCTACCTAAATTGATTTAATATCATTTTTTTCGCAACTTCCAATTCCCAAAATTCTCGATTATATTTGAATTTTTGTAACTGCTCATTTTCTACTATTCATGCCACCTATTCTGAAGTAATTCACTTATTGTCACTCTACCAATCAATAAAGACACTTTTTATTTCCATATTACCATCGAAACAACTTTATCTCATTTCTCTCCCAAAAGAGAGTCATATGAATGTATATGATTTCATTAAAACGTAGAAAAAAAACAAACAAACCGAAATGTATATCTCTTTTGTTTTCCTTAAATTAAATTTCATAAATTATCTTTTATTGTTGCCACAAAAATATATTATTTTGTGTTGTTGACATTTTTGCATAAATGTATTAAAAATGTTCTTCTCCAACGTTGGGGTTTTTGTCTATTTTATTTACTTTTTTTCCATTTCAAACAATTGCGAATAACAGTTTATTTTTTCGGTACCGCTGGAGACCACCACCGCACACGCACTCACATAAAAAAGCAAACATTGAAATAAAAAATGCCAACAACAATGACATTCGTCCATAATCCGAAAAAATCACATTTTTAATAGAATGAAACATTTCAACATTTTATTGTGTGTACTCTAGCCGGGCCGGGTGTTTTTTTTTTTTTTTTTGTTCTCCCCCTGTAAATGACAATATTTGGCGTTAAAATGTTTTTATTATACAAAATGTCTACACGGGGCATAAATGCAAAGAGAGTCGCAAAAATATCCATATATACTCGTATATTGTATACAAAATTGTTTGCATGTATATTAAGTGAATATACAATGTGAAGGATTAACATTTTGAGATACACTAGAATGGGGTGAGGAAAAATTTTGAAACGAGATTTCTCAGGAGCTATAATATCTATCTATATCTATAAAAGAGGAAAATGTTTGTATGTTTGTTTGTAATGGACTCGAAAACCTTTGAACAGATTTTCCTGAAAATTTCCAAGAATACTACAACATCGCCTGAAAGTAACATAGGCTATACAAATTTTTGAAATTTCACTTGGATATAGCATCAGAATTGGAGGTACCTCCCAACAGTTTAGATTTTATATGCACATATCTATTGATCGATTACAGATACAGTCTCCAAATTTATAATGCGGAAAGGGATTTGAAACAGAAAGAAATTTGCTAAATTATATTGAACATATATTTTTCAGCCGATTTCATGTATTTGAAGCATTATACATTCTGCTTACGCCACATTCAATAAAGTTTGGAATGTGTGATGGAATTTGTCTAAAAAAATTGTGTGCCTAATTATATTGAAATCGGTCCAGATTTGGATATAGCTCCCATATACATTTTCGGCCGATTTTATGTATTTGATGCACCAAACACGCTATGTATCTCTAATTTCCATGAAATTTGAAATGTGTAACGGAATTTGAAACGAATTTACATTTGTCAAATTATATTGAAATCAGTTCACATTTGGATATAGCTCCCATATATGTTTTCGACCGATGTCGTGTATTTGATGCACCAAAAACGATATGCATATTCGATTCCAAAGAAATTCGGCATGAGTGACTAAATTTAGTCCTCCGCAGCCGTATATTGCACTCTGTAACAACAATATTTGGGGAAATATTTCAAATACAGCTCAGAAATACCTATGCTAAATCGCTTCAGATTTGGATATATCTCCCATATATTACTTCGTCCGATTTACATTTTATTGTGCACCAAACGTCTAATATTTGCCCAAATGGGATGGAATTTGTCACATACGACCGAATTGAGTCTAGAAGGTAGTATACCAAATTTGGTGAAGATCGGTTCAGATATAGCTATAGCTATATATATTGTTCATGCGATTTGTTGTATTTGTTGCCCACAGCCGAAATATGCACTCCGTAGCAACGATATTCAGGGAAATATATCAAATACAGTTCAGAAATATCTTTGCCAAATTTTATCAAGATCGGTTCAGATTTGGATATAGCTCCCATATATATCAAATGGGAAATACAAGTCAGAATTTAAAAGATACGAATACTTTGGTATATTTAGTCTTTTGAACTTTAAATTATAATTATAATCATAGCGTGTGTGATTGAATTCTCCCATAAAAACTTAATTGTTATGTAGAGCTTTACTAAATTAGCAAAGTGGTGTAGGGTATTATAAAGTCGGTCCGCCCGACTTTAAGACTTTCTTTACTACTTGAATTTGTTTAATTTTTTTAAAACAAACAAAAATTTTGAATGCGTTTAATATCAAAAGGGGTAGCGAAGCGCACCGGGATCAGCTAGTTTTTTTATAAGTTCCGTTTATTATACCTCCTTTGTATATACATATATTTTTATACCCTCCACTATAGTATGGAGGGTATATTAAGTTTGTCATTCCATTTGTAACACCTCGAAATATACATTTTAGACCCCACAAAGTATATATATTCTTGATCAGCATAAAATTCGATTTATCGATGTTGTCCGTCTGTCCGTCTGTGGAAATCACTCTAGCTTCCGAACGAATTCAAGTAGATTGATAAAATTTTACTCAAATGTATGTTATGTCTGCAGGATTTTTGGTATTGAAAATGGGCCATGTAGGTCCACGTTTTGGTATAGCCCCCATATAACATTACCCCCTATATTCGGTATTTAGATGATTTTAGCGACATTATTCACCGGAATTCTTTGAAATTTGGTATTTGAAGTTCGTTATGATATTACAGCCAAACACAGGAAATGGGCCATGTAGGTCCATGTCTTCGTATAGCCCCCATATAGCGGTACCTCCGATAATCGGTATTTTGATGATTTTAGCGACATTATTTACTGCAAATGTTACAAATTTCGCATTTGAAATTCGTAATGGATACTACAGCCTATGACAGAAAATAATGTGTGCAGACCCAAGTCTTCGTATAGCCCCCATATAACGGTTTCCCCGATATTGGATATTTTGATGATTTATACATTATTTACCAGAAATATTCCTAATTTTGTCTGTCTGTGCAGGTATTTTGTAATAGCTAATGACAAAAGTTGCCTATGCAGGTCCACGTCCTCGTATAGACCCTAATATACGGCTACATTCAGTATTTTTAGGATTTTAACAGATTTTTTTTTTTTGAAAATTACCAAATTTGTTCCAAATGGTGGAGGGTATTCAAAGTTCGGCCTGGCCGAACTTACAGCTTTTTTACTTGTTTTCATTCAAAAAATATCAAAATTCTCATCTATGACGCATTTAAGCACATGTTTTGAAATAAACTTTCAATTTTTCTTTGACTTCCCGAACGGATAGGTTTTACTCCTATAGAACCATGTCATTGGTGCTATGAAGCTATCCAGCATTAATATATTTAATGCATCACCTATGTATTTAGGCCTCAATATAAATGTACGGCCCCAAATTTTTCAAAGAAAAAGTACTAGAATATGACCCGAATCCGCTATTGTCGGTCAGGTCGGGATAGGACCAAACAATAACTTTGTTTTACCGAAACTGTTTCAAAATTGCCTCGAAGAGACCCAATACAACGGTACTTCAATGATATTTCGATGATTTTAGCGATATTGTTTTGGAATTGGAATTTGGTGTTGAAAATAGGTAAAATCTTCTCTGATGGAAAATTAGCTACACAAGTTCACATTTTTGTGTAGGCCACATACAACTGCGCCTAATTTTATTCGGTATTCATTATGGATACCACTTCCAAGGCAGAAAATTACTACACAGGTCACAGGTGGTCAGGTCACAGATTGGTTTGTAGTCAAGAAAAAAATTGACTATTTAACTCCCCATAAAATGGAATCTCATCATTGGTGTTAGGAGATCACAATAAACTCCTTCTCTGGCAGAAAATTGGTTATACAGGTCTATGTTTTCGTATATTGCAGTGACATTGCCCGATATTCGAAATTTTAATTATTTTAGTGACATTTTTAAAGAATTTTTCTTTTAATTTTGCTAGTTTGTTTCAAATAGAGGATGGTGTTAATTTTAAGCATTCACCCAAAACCAAATTGTACTATATTTAGTACCATATAAACCCTACTTCCCAAACTTAATTCCAACACTATCTGTTGGGATTTTTGCCCAATCCACCCACGTAATACCAAAATTATTGTTTTTTAATACTTTTAGTATACTTATAGTTCGAATTTTTTAAAACTAAGAATTATCTGAATCCTACACACCGGTACTGACTAACATTGAAATTCTAGATTAAGCCGTTTTGTCTGAACGTTAAAGTCACTCATTGAAATACATTTTAAAATACATGATTGGAAATTAATACACTAAAATGGTTGTAACTATTGAATCGAAACCCATACGGAGACTATTTGCACATATATACTTTGGCATTGACGTTTCCTTTCATAGGAAGTTTGCAAAAACATAACCGGTGCACGCTTTTCATAGAACATCAATGCCTAACAAAATGTAACTTATTTTCATCAAAAAAGATAAGAATAAAACGAAGAACTTGCTAAAATAATGTTGCAATTTACAAAAACAAAAAGCATGATTAGCCACTTAACCAACGGCGAAACGCGTCGCATACTGTGTGTTGTGTCTATCTGGCTTTCCTTTTTACTGCAAAATTTCAGATTATTCAGTTCGTCTCGAAAGACCTATAAACACATAAATCATAAACATATGATCTTCGCCTTAACAGGGCAAAACTCAAAAATTAAAAATTTAATAATATCAATAATTTATAAATAAATGCTACTTTCCAGAGAACGGCCCTTGTATGCCATAATTTACACCAAATATGCCTGATGAGTCGCTTAACTAACGGCGAAACACGTTGCATAGTAGTGAGTGTGTGTTCCTTTTCACTGCTAATTTCAGACCATTAAGCTCGTCTCGAAAGATAAATAAACACATAAATCATAAACGTATAATCTTCGACTTAACAAAACAAAACTCAAAAAAAATAAAAAAAAATAAACAAATATAAAAAACTTGCTTGTATAACTTCAGAGTATAAAGCGAGAATGATTAATTTTCATCATCGTGCGCATAAGATCGGTATAGACTAATAACAAACCTAATTTACCCCTACTGCGATGGAAGGTACAAACATCGGGTCCTCCGTCAAAAATTTTATTTTTTCTGTAAACAAAAATGAGTCCAGTCCAAGTGAGGTATTGATTTTCTTCTACCATGAGATACCCTACAACATTTAATTTACGGAAAATTTTCTATATATGCGATTCCCTTTAACTGGAATTAACGATCCCCTCATTCGAAATATCAAGGTTAAGCCTTTGTTAATTTTCGAATTAAAATTGGATATTAATATCAATTACTTTTTATACCCGAAGGGTATTATGTGTTTGTACATTTGTTTGTAACATGCAGAAGGAAACAAGATAGACCCATAGTTATTTTTGATGATCTTCATAAAACCTGAATCGATTTATGCAAGTCCCTCCGTCTGTCCATATATTTTTGTCCGTTCGTCTATCCAGCTATAGCTCCCATATATATGTTTTATCCGATTTGGTGTTTAAGTCCCGCACATTCGCAATATGCATTCGAAAACAATGGTATTTGGTACCATGTATCTTATAGAACTCGAAAATACCTCTGCCACATTTTATCAAGATCTGTTCAGATTTGGATAATGCTCTCATATATATCTTCAACCGATTTTGGGTTAATTGTGCACCAAATGTCCAATATCTGTCAAAAAGTCATGAATTTTTGGTACATACGACAGAGTTCAGTCTTGAAGATAGTACATCAAATTTGGAGAAAATCGGTTCGGATTTGGGATTTCAATCCCACGCTTGCGTAATATGCACTCCACAAGAATGATATTTGGTACCAGATAACTTATGGAACTCAAAATACCTCTGTTAAATTTTACAGAGATCGGTTCTGATAAGCTCCCATATATGTCTGATAGCTCCCATATATGTCTTTATCCGATATCAGGTTTATTGTGCACTAAATGGCGAATATTGGCCCAAATGGACTAAATTTCAGCAATTACGACTGAATTCATGCTAGAATTGAATATTTCAAATTTGGTGTGATTCGGTCAAAATATAGCCACTGCACCTATATGTATGTTTTATCCCATTTGGGGTTTAAAGTCTCTCACATGCGTAACATTCGCTCCAGACTCTTAGTACGATATATCTGATGCAGCTCAGATATTAGAGTTTACAATTTTGTCGGGATCGGTTCAGATTTGGATATAGCTCCCATTATATCTCTATCCAATTTCAGGTTTGCTGTGCACCAAATGGCTAATATCAGCCCAAATGGATTGAATTTTGGCACTTTTGACGGAATTAAGGCCAAAAGTAAGCGCTTCACATTTTAGTGAAAAGCGGTTTAGATATAGCTATAGCTCCCATAGATATGCTTCATCCTCAACAATGATATTTTATACCGGGCATACTGCTCGAAAACACCTCTTCCAAATTTTATCGAATTCGGTTAAGATTTTTATGTAGCTTCGATATACATCTTCATCCGATTTTAGGGTTATGCTCCTCATATTCAACCGAATTTTACCATTTGGTGAAACTCTTTCCGGTATATCCATTGCTCCAATAAATATTTTTATACCCTCCACCATAGTACGGAAGTAGATTGATAAAATTTTACTCAAATGTATATTATGTCTGCAGGACTTTTGGTATTGAAAATGGGCCATGTAGGTCCACGTTTTAGTATAGCCCCCATATAACGGTACCTCCCGATATTCGGTATTTTGATGATTTTAGCGACATTATTCACCGGAATTGTTTCAAATTTGATATTTAGTGTTCGTAATGGATGCTACAGCCTATGACAGAAAATTGTCCGTGCAGGTCCATGTCTTCGTATAGCCCCCATATAACGATACCTCCCAATAATCGGTATTTTGATGAATTAAGACATTATTCGCCGGAATTGTTTTAAATTTAGTATTTGAAGTTCGTAATGGATACTACAGACTAAGACAGAAAATTGCCTGTGCAGGTTCACATTTTGGTATAGCCCCCATATAATACTACCTCCCTATATCCGGTATTTTGCTGATTTTAGCTAAATCAGCCTATGCAGCTAACGGCTAACGGCTACATGCGGTATTTTTAAGATATTAATAGAATTTTTAACTTTTTTTATTTTTTGAAAATTGCCAAATTCGTTCCATGTGGCGGAGGGTATTCAAAGTTCGGCACGGCAGAAATTACAGCATTTTTACTTGTTAAAATTTAAAGGGCTTTAAAGTCGTATTACCCAATATAGAATAAGTTTATTTGTTACGGGTGGCTCTACTAAATATGCATAGTGGAGTAGGGTATCAAATCTTCAATTTTGTGGCAATACATATTAAGCTTCGTCCCCCTCTAATAACTACCATCAATTCAACGAAATATTACATTATTCTCGTATCATTCACTCATCCATGCAGAGAGATTTCAATACACCGACAAATAAATTGGTGTAGAGGTTTATCGCGAAAATTGTTTATTAAGCAAAAGCCAGAAGAGAGGACAAACGTAAACAGAATCCAATATAAAAAAATAAACACACCATCGGAATGGTCCCAGAATATGCCAAATTTAATAAAGTGTTAAAATATAACAAACGAATTTACACACATTTGCAATATTTACAGTTATTTTTGTGAAAAAACTGGGTGTGAGAATGGAAATGTGACAAAAAACGAAATTCGGCAAAAAACTGTCCACCACAGAAGTGGTAGAAATATTTACATGACTTAGTGGGGGTGGTAAAAAAAAAAAAACTTTGTCACATTGCTCAACGAAAATTGCATTGAAAGGTGTTAATGTTGTTGTTTTCATTGTTTTTTTTTTTTTTTGTACAAAAGGCAATTATTTTTCGTTTTGATATGGGGGACTTTTTTGTTTGAGCTCCATCAGGAAGGCTTGCAAAAAATGTTACAATTTTTGATTGTTTTACACCCAATAGGCCAATGTATGTTCAGGGTGTTAATATGACAGGCCCAATGTGTGGTTGTATTGGCATTCTTGTGTGACTATGGTCGATTGAAGATTTATTATATTGAATATATAAAAGTTTATTTCTGTGTTTTACCAGGCAATGCCTATGGTAAAAAATCAAGAAAAAGTTTCCAAGAGATTGAAAAACCAATTTTCAACGTCTTTCAAAATTCCACAAAAGACATTTGAGATTTTGTGAAAAATTTGGAATTTTGTAAAAAATCCAGATTTAAAAAAATTGGTGAGGAACTAGCTTTGTACCAAGAGACGAACACATGATACCATTTATTCCTTAACTGTATCGTTAAAACGGATGGAGATACTCGTAGAACACTGAAATTTGGGATGAAGATCGTTGATGGAATGTAGGATAGATGGACGAAAGTTTAATTTGAAATAAGAACTAAAAGTGTAATAAAAGTACTAAAACCGCTATATTTGGTATCATATGAACGTACAGAACTAAAATGTTGTGATAAAGATATTGGTATGGGCAAATTTACAAGAAAATTTAAAATGTATATACAATTTTATGCGAAATCATAAATTCCATATTCATATCAGGCTTCTGGTTTAGAGAAGGGGTTCGCAGATATTGGGTTAAAAGATATTGTATTAGAAAAACTGATTGTATGTGTGAAATTTGAAGAGAGTTCGATTGGATCTGTGTGGAATCGGATGTCAATATCGCCTTTCATCAGCTTCATGGATATTCCAAATGTTGACCCTTTGTGAGGGAGGTACCAGAAGGAGTTGACCGATATATCCATCTTCACAGCTGATCTTGTTTTAGTAGAAGTAATAGGATGTGTGAAATATGAAGAGAACCTGATTCTTATTTCGGATTTAAATATCGTTTTTGTTATTCGAAACTTTCACTTTTTGTGGGGAAGGTACCAAAAGGAATGAATCGATCTCTTGTATTGTTCTGATAGAAATATTGAGATGTGCAAAGTCTGAATGGAATTGGATGTTAATTCCGATATTTATGAGCTACCACATTTGCAAAGTTAGAGCAAGATTGGATCATCCTTTTTCTTTTTGTGCAGTAAAATATTTTGACCCTTTGTGGAGGAAATACCAGAAGAAGTGGACCGATATATCCCATCTTCACAGCCGATCTTGTTTTAGTAGAAGTAATGGGATGTGTGAAATATGCAGAGAACCTGCTTCTTATTTCGTATTTCTTATTCGGATTTACCCTTTGTGGGGGAGGTACCAGACGGAATGGTTCGGTCTCTACCATATTTATAACAGAAATTGTTCTGATAGAAATATTCTGAATGGAATTGGATGTTAATTACAAGATTTATGAAATTTGGAAAGTTGGAGTTAAACCGGACCTTCTCTTTCTGTGCAGTAAAATGTTTTGACCCTTTGTGGAGGAGGTATCAGAAGGAGTGGACCGATATATCCCATCTTCACAGCAGATCTTATTTTAGTATAAATAACGGTATGTGTGAAATATGAAGGGAACCTGATTCTTATTTCGGATTTAATAATTGTTTTTGTTATTCGAATCGTTCACCATTTGTGGGGGAGGTACCAGAAGGAATGGTGCGCCATATTTTTAACAAATCTTGTGTTGATAGAAGTATTTAGCTCTCCCAAGTCTGAAAAAATCGAACATTAATTCAATAATCTGACCCTTTGTGGGGGAGGTACCAGAAGGAGTGGAATGATATATTCTAGACTGCGGATTAATAAAAATATTGAGATGTGTATAATTTGAAGATAATCAGATTCTTATATCACATTTTATAAGAGTTATAATTATTCAAAATTATGACCATTCATGGGGAAAGTACTGAATGGAGTGGACCGAAATTGTCCATTTTCGCACCTAACCTAGCACTAATGCAAATATTAGGATTTGCAAAGTTGGAGAAAAATCGGATTATCCTGTCTCTTTCTTTGTACAGTAAAATATTTTCCGAACTCGACGTATGATAATATTACGATGTACCAAGTTCGGGCGAAATTGGATACTTCCTACGAGAGTTCGCACTAGCCGACAGACAGACGGACGGACAGCGCGAGGTCGACTCCAAATATCCTGCAACGTATTTAGCCCAAAAAAAACCTTGGGTCTAAAATCGTTTTTTCGATGATATTGCAATAGAAAAGTGAATAATTGTTATTGAATTTTCTATAAGGCAGCTTGCTACTGGATTGTTCCACAGGAGCTTCGACTGTTTGTTCCACATTCTCATTTTCCACAGGAGTCTTTGGCTCATTGTTTCGCAGGAGTTCCGGTTCATTGTTCCACAGGAGCCTTTGACTTGATGTCACACAGGAGCTTCAGCTTTTTCGATCACAGGAATTTCGGCTCTTTCTTCCACAGAAGTCTTTGACTTGTTGTCCCGCATGAGCTTCGGCTTATTATACCGTACCATACCTTAAACATTGGTAATTAATTAGAAGTAGACACAAAACGTAGTTCCAGCTAGAATAGTTTTCTAACTATTGTAGACGACATAGATTTCTAAACAAAACATACACACAGTGAGCTGCAGATCTATCTTCTAAGGCCCAGGCGTGTGCGGACGATCACACTTAAATTGAGCTGCCAAACCATCTCAGAACAAATCTCGATCTATCTTAGAAGCCCTAAACATCTACTCCCGAACAACCTAAGATGACCCGGAAATCTTGTCCCGAGTATCTCTACAATGAAAACATGCTCCCGAACGCGAACATCTGCTCCCAAACGAAAACAACCCAAGATAACCTGAACATCTTCTCCCGAGTATCTCTAAAATAAACTACACTCCGCTAACGATCATATAACGATCATCCAAAAAATTCATGTTACCTTTAAATTGTGAACATCCCAAACGCCAGCCTCACTCCTAACACAAACATCTTAACTCCTGATGTTCCCCATCTAGCAGCATCCGACGACCGTCCAAAATTCCCACTTACTATCAGATCGCCAACATTCAATCCGTCGACAACAGACGGCCATAGATCAAAATTCCTGATAACCTTCAAACTCAACATCCCCATCCCCAACGCCGACGTCATGCATTAAAATCCTGATTCCTGATTTTTCACACATTTTTAACATCCGACTATCGTTCATGAGTACCCGATCGCCGAATCATCGACAGCCTGAATAATATCCCCGACTAATCCCACCACCCGAATACCATTCGTATATTCCGCGATTGTCTACGTAACACAGCGTAGAATTCCCGATCATCAATTGAACAACTCAACTTTGAATTCCCGATCATCTTCGAAGTCAATCCCATATTTTATATATCAATCATATTGCATGTGAACATTAATAGAATATAATTAAGTACTAAAATCAATAAAACATCTGATTTACACCCCCCAATGAAAGCAAAAAAACGAATCTTCTTATTTCATAAGGTTTTGTGGGTCCTTATGGAGAGGCTGGATACATCTGAGCATAACTCCGCCGACGAGAAAACCACGTTACACTTTAACAATTTTAGTAAAATACATGATTAATTACTGTTAAAAATCCGCTTAAAAATAATTTAAACATCCACTTTTGAAAGCCTAATAAGATTTTGAAAAATCCTCCTTTGAAGGTGGTCTAAGCTATTAAAAATCCACATCTTTAAAATTGTTTAAAAATCCAAATACTTTGACAATTTATAAATTTTTTATACCCTCAGCCATATGGCTACAGAGGGTATATATCATTTGATACGGCCAAAACGTGCCTAGTCGAAATAACGGTTTTAGACCCTAGGTCTCTTTGGACTAAATCCGTTTCAGAACATTTGGAGTCGATCTAGCGATGTCCGTCCGTCCGTCCGTCCGTCTGTCTGTCTGTCTGTCTGGCTGGCTGGTGCGCATGATAACTCTCGAAGGGAGTATCCGATTTGGTCCAAATTGGCTACAACGTAATATTTTTGTCAAACTTAGATCGAGTTCGGAGATGGGCAATATCGGTCCACTCCTTCTGGTACCTCCCCCACAAAAGGTCGAAATTTTCAAAAAATATATTTTTGCACAGGAAGAGAAAGGATAACCCGAATTTGCTCCAACTTTGCAAATCCTAATATTTGCGTCAGTGCTAGGTCAGGTGTAAAAATGGGCAATATCGGTTCACTCCATCAAGTACCTCCCCCACAAATGGTCAAAATTTTGAATAATTACAACTCTCATAAAATGTTATGTAAGAGTCCGATTGTCTTCAAATTTCACACATCCCAATATTTATATTAACCCAAGGTCTGGTGTTAAGATGAACAATATCGGTCCACTCCTTCTGGTACCTCCCCCACAAAAGGTCGAAATGTTCAAAAAATATATTCTTTGCACAGAAAGAGAAAGGCTAATCCGAATTTGCTACGACTTTGCGAATCCTAATATTTGCGTCAGTGCTAGGACAGGTGTGAAAATGGACAATATCGGTCCACTCCATCAAGTACCTCCCCCACAAAATATTGAAATTTTGAGTACCCATGAAGCTCATAAATCGCCAAATTAACGTCCGATTCCATTTAGACTTGGCACATCTGTCGAAATATTTATATCATATTTTGGGTCCGATAGAAAATGGGCAATATTGGCCCATTCCTGAATAACCTTAACACTAGTCAAAATATATTTAGATAGTCGAACATAGGCTGAGGGTATATCTCTGGCGGCAATACCGACTGATACTTTTTAACTTGTTTTATTTCCAAATACAATAACTTAATTAAATACTGATTGCAGTCGCTTAAACATCAAACACATTCGGAATATTCATTTCACACCCAATATTATCTCCAATATGATATTGTTATAATTTCCATTTATTTCAAATTAAATTTTAAAAAATCAATGATATTTTGGTGTTATTGATGACAGAATAACGATAATGTCCTAACTATATTAAATTACAAAGCTTTAGGAATATTTATATTTACGATGTGCAATAACAATTTTAATTATCGCACATTATCGCATATTAATTAGGAGCAACACAATAGTGTTGACGAAAAAAATTGAAAAATGAAATAGAAATAAAAACAACAATACCAATGGAAAATCGTGCTTTATTTATCAAACAAAACTAGAGCGACAGCTAAATAAAGGAAGAAAAATTTAAACAAAATTAAAAAGTCTGGACAGTTTGAAATATATGAGAGAATATTGAACAAGTAAAAAAATTAAAAAAAAAAATAAGGTGAATAATGTCGCTAAGATCATTAAACTACCGAATATCGGGAGGTATCGTTATATGGGGGCTATATGAAGACGTGGACCTGCACGGACAATTTTCCGTCAAAGGCTGTAGTATCTATGACGAACTTCAAATGCCAAATTTGAAACAATTCCGGTGAATAATGTAGCTAAAAATACCGAATATCGGGAGGTACCGTTATATGGGGGCTGTACGAAGACGTAGACTTGCAACAACAATTTTCTGCCATAGGAGGTAGTATTCATTACGAACTTCAAATACGTTATATGGTGGCTAGACGAAGACGTGGACCTGCACAGACAAATTTCTGTCATAGGCTGTAGTATCCATTACGAACTTCAAATAATAACATTTGAAACAATTCCTGTGTATAATGTCGCCAAAATCATCAAAATACTGAATATCGGAGGGTATCGTTATATGGGGGCTATATGAAGACGTGGAGCCGCACAGACAATCTCCTGTCATATGCAGTAGTATCCATTACGAACTTCATATACCAATTTTGAAACCATTCCGGTAAATAATGTCGCTAAAATCATCCAAATACCGAATATCGGGAGGTACCTTTTTATGGGGGCTATACCAAAATGTGGACCTGCACATACAATTTTCTTTCATACGCTGTGGTATCCTTTACGAACTTTAAACATCAAATTTTAGTTTCGCATTTGAAAATTGTATTGACTTATGACAAAATTACCTATGCAGTTCCATGTCGTCGTATAGACTCTAATATAATGGTATTTTCAATATTTAAACAGAATTGGAGGGTATTCAAAATTCGGTCCGGCCGAACTTACAGCTTTTTTACTTGTTTTTATACTATTTTCGGTCGGAAGTGCTAAAATTCACACCATTTGGACCGATATTAGCCATTTGGTACACAAGAAACATAAAATCGGATGAAGATATATATGGGAATTATATTCAAATCTGAACCGAACTTGATAAAATTTGATCTATGAATTGCTAGGTTGTATCTGATATCTGGTGCTAAATATCATTCTCGCAGAGTGTATATGGTGAATGTAAGGGACTTAAACACCAAAATCGGATGAAACATATATATGGGAGCTATAGCTATATCTGAACCGATTTTCACCGATGTACCAAAATTCACACCGTTTGAACTGATATTAGCCATATGATGCACAAGAAACCTAAAATCGGATAAAGATATATAAATATAAATTTGGACCGATATATAAATTTGGACCGATTTTCACCTATTTCAATAGGGTTCGTCCTTGAGCCAAACAAATGTTATTTAGAAAATTTCATCTCAATCGAATAATAAATGTGACCTGCAGTTTGTTTACAACAATACATGGACAGACAGACAGACATGCATGAATCGACTCAAAATGTTATTCTATGCTGATCACCAGAAGGAACTATGGGTCTATCTCGTTTCCTTATCCATGTTACAAACAAATGCACAAAGACATAATACCCTTACCGCTATGTCGTGTAGGGTACGAAGAGAACTTACGTTTTAATGCCAAGAAAGTTCAGATAATGCACAAACATAGTCTCTAATTTTATCAAATAAATGTCAATATTTTTATGGATTTTTTGTTAAATATTAAAAATTTATTATAAATATGCCCTCCTTCAAATATGGTCCCAATTATTCTTTTGTTTTCAGAATCCGCATACTTTAAAGATACGCATTTATTCAATGATTTCTAGACGAAAAAAAAAGTTATCCTCATCCACACAAACTTCCACTCTTCTCCCCACCCATTCAAGAACAATGAAACAAATTGCTGTATTTTAAATACCATAAACTATATTTAATTGCAGCTTTGCTGCTCTTGCCCATCGGCATTGAAATCAGGCAACAGCAGCAGTGGCAGCAACAATCGTCCATTGCTTTTACTTTTCATCTGTGTAGCCGTAGGATTATATGGCATAAGGAGGATAGCAACATGGTAAAGCATCGAAGTGTTTAAATACATTGTCATAGCTGGTATAAAATCAAAAATAACAACGAATACAGATTGGAATATTATTCATTTTATTATTATTTTTATTATTCTTTTTGTGATTCTTGAACAATGCAGTGCAGTAAAATTGTTTCGAGAATTGGAAAGATAAAGAGATAAAATTAAACATTATTAAAAATTGATCAATTGTATCAGCGATGTATGAAAAACTCAAATATGTTTTCGAGACCTATGTCTTATCAATAAATGTGGAACTTAAAAATAACTACCTGAGATAGGAAAATACTAGGTGAAGTACGCAATCTAGCGTTTTCCAACTACTATTTATTTTTTGAATGGTAATAAATAAGTCATGTCTGATTTAAAAGAATACATTGAGCGACAAAATTCAATTTTTTTCAATAATTACAGGAAAAGTCTATCAGATTATAAACATAGCCCTAAATAAAAAGGAGGCATGAATCGGCGTTTTGAAGGTTTACATCATGAAGTAACCAAAAAGAGGAGACAAGTCCCCTCATCATCCTCATTTTTTATACCCTCAGTCATATGGCTACGTGCCTCATCGAAATAATGGTTTTAGGCCCTAAATTCCTCAGAATTAAATCCGTTTCAGAACATTTGGGGTCGATCTAGAAGGTGTCCGTCCGTATGTCTGGATGGAGATGGACAATAAAGGCCCAAAATGGACAATATCCATCCACTTTCGTCGAGTAATTCCCCCATAAATTTTGAATAATCATAACTCTTCTAAATTGTGAAATAAAATTCCGATTGTCTTCCAATTTAGTGCATTCCAATATTTTTACCAGCACAGGATCTGCTATGAAAATGGAAAATATTTCGGACAACTCCTTCTGGTACATCACCCACAACGGGTCAACATTTTAAATAATAATAACTCTCATAAAATATGAAATAAGCATCGGATTCTAAATTTCACACTTTGCAATATTTATACTAAAAAGATCTGGCGTGAAGATGGTAGATATCGACCAAATCCTTCTCGTACCTCCCCCAAAACGGTTTAAAATTTTTATCCATTCAAACTCATCCCAATAGTTATGTGTGTCCTTCAAGTACATCCTCCACAAAGGGTCAACATTTTGAATAACAAGTTAAAAAGTATCTATCGGTTTAGCCGATTTTAAATATATTTTGACTTGTGTGATGATCATTCAAACTATTAGACCTTCATGGGGGGGAGGTGTTCCATAGAAGTGGGCCATAATTCTTACATTTTTTAAATGTTATTGAATGAAAGCAAAAAATGTTGGAAATAGCATCAAATTTTAGAATAAGTTTAGATTGTTCACCTTTGGCACGAATCATGGCCTTCAAGCGGCCAATTAAACCGTCACACGCTATCCGAATGTTGTTCTGCGGTATTTTGGTTCATTCCCGGCGAAACGCTTGCTTAAGGTGATCGAGTTATTTTAATTTTTATAAACTCCCCTTAGGAAAGGAGGGTATATTAACTTTGTCATTCCGTTTGTTACACCCCTAAATATTCATCGTAGACCCCATAAAGTATATATATTCAAAATCAGCATAAAATTCTAAGTCGATTTAACAATGTCCGTCTTTTGAAATCACGATACAGCTCACATTATTTGACGTAGAGCGTCAAAATTTAGCAGAATAATTTGTATTGTGTCTAGGATGGTTGGCTTGGAGAATGAGATATATCTGTTCACGTTTTGGTAAAGTCCCCATAAAACGGTACCTTCCGATATTCGGTATTTTGATGATTTTTGCCACATTTTTTCACGGATTTGGTATTTTGATGGTTTTTGTCACATTTTTTCACGGATTTGTCTAAAAATTGGTATTTGTGGGTCATAATGGTTTCTGGCTGCGGTGGTGAAACATTGTATGTATAGGTTCACGTTTTTATATAGCCCCATATAGCAGTACCTTCCGATATTCATTGCGACATTTTCCCAATTTGGCATATGTGGGACACAATGGGTTCTAATGTTTCCTTTACCCTAAGGTGGAGGGTATTAAAAGTTTCGCTCGGCCGAACTTAATGTTTTTTTACTTGTTTAGTGCCAACCTTGCTTTCCAAAATACTCCAGACACAATAGTCCAACGGATTGGTATCCAAAAGTTTAGGTGGCCATTGTGCGCTGGAAATGAAGCGGGAAAGCTCATTTTGTAACCATTCTTGGTTTGTGCTGATTGTGCTGAGTCCTGTTGAAATGTCCAAGGTCTGCGGCCAAAATTTTTGCGTGCCCAAGGCTTTAATACACCCTGCAGAATATTTTCGCGATAATATTCGGCATTTATTCTGGTGCCACGGTCGAATAATACGAGCGGCGAGCGACTGTTATGGCGGCCGACACCTTCACCATGGCCGGCGTTTGAGTTCTGGTGGCTAACCGAAGGTGCACATTTTTAGCTGACCTCTTTGGCAAGTTAACCCGAACGTTTTGTTTGTTTACAAACTGTTGGACAACAAATGTTTTCTCATCGGAGAAAACCAAATTCGGCAGTTAACCACATTCGTCCAAGCGAAGCAGTTCTTTAGCTCTTTGAGTCTATTCTAAGTTTTTGCACTTTTTGGAATTTCAGTGGCTCATTTTTCAGTATTTGCGAATAAAATATTCCAATATGTTAAGCCATTTGTGGGCCACTGCAACGCGGGTTGCGATCAAGTCGCTTCTTTACTTTTCGGATCATTTCTGCTGATGTTGCTGTTTTCTTCCGTCCACTTCGTTGACGTCGGGCTATGCTACCAGTATCACGGGAATAGTACGAGACACATAAGATTTATTCACATTTAAATGCTGGAGTGTTCTAACGATAGCCAAATATAAAGATATCACACTCTCATGCTTGCATTTCATCACGAATAACTTTTTTTCTAGAAAATTGTCACCAAAATGCTTTTGTACGCCTATAAGCAATATAATGAGCTGTAACTGAAATTATTTTAACATATGTGGGACGAGTCTGAAGTTAGTCCATGTATTTTTGTAAACAAAGTACAGGTCGCATTTATTGCCCGATCCAGATGAAATTTTCCACAAATCATTTGTTTGGCTCAAGGACGAATCCTATTGAAATTGGAGATAGTCGGTTAAAATTTAGATATAGCTCCCATATATATCTTCGTCCGATTTGCCTTTTATTGTGCACCAAACGTGTAATATCAGCCCGAATTGTATTGAATTTTGCATATACACCCAAACTAGGCCTGAAAATAAGTATGCCAAATTTGATCGAAATCGGTTCAGATATAGCTATAGCTCCCATATATATTATTCATCCGATTTGTTATATTTGTTACCCACAGCCGTAATATGCACTCCGTAACAACGATATCCAGGGAAATATATAAAATACAACTCAGAAATAGTTTTGCCAAATATTATTGAGATCGATCCAGATTTGGATATAGCTCCCATATATATCTATCTGATTTCAAATTAATGTTGCACCAAATGGGTAATACAAGTCCGATTTTAAAAGATACAAATCCTTCGGCATATTTAGTCCTTTGAACTTTAAATTATTAACTTTAAGTATTAGGGCGTATGATTAAATTCTCCCATAAAAACTTTTAATTGTTATGTGGAGCTCCACTAAATTAGCAAAGTGGTGTAGGGTATCACCATTCCGATACTTCTATCGGAACCAAGAAATCTACTGAGAAAAGTACTTGCCTGAATTGATTGAGAATATTACACTCTAAAGCCTTTGGATTGACAAATTGAATATAAATCCACTTAATTTTGGGGGGCATATAAGGGTAGTCATCTTTGAGAGATTTTGAGGGTGCAAGTCTTGCAGAGTATTAAGTAATGTGGTATTTCGGGATCTAGGTGCCTAATGTCAATATTTGGCCCATAATATTTTATTTTCAGATTTTGGTAACATGGAAATTTTCAGCGTCATTTTTCGTACCATATGGCTATCATACAATGGAATTTTAAATTTTATGTAGTTTCAATGTTCCAATTACATTCTCTTGAATAAAATTCAGTTTCAGTCAATATAGCAATCACAAAATGGTACACTGCAATTTTGGGAATTGAAATGTAACTTCTGAACTTCCAAAAGCGAAAGTTCTATTATTTTCATTTACTTTCCCACACTTTGTAACAAAAATGAAATTGTTGCTCATTTTTTGTAAATTATTCCTTTGTACATTCCCGGGAATACAAATCAAATTACAACAACTTTTGTAATTTGCACAATGCACACACACACACACAAATCGATATGACCTCAATCCAGTGCACACATTGAATATTATGTTCAAATTTAGCATATTTTGTTTCTAATTTTCATTTCCTGTTGAATATTATTATTTTCGATTTTCATGAACCACCATCACCCCGCTCGGTCCCCTGCTAACTGGCACACAAATCGCTGCCTTAATTTGCGACCCAAATATGGAACATATTCCCAGGCTTTTTTAATATTTACTTGAGTGTAGGCGCCAAATTACAATGAAAAGTCCATATGGAGCATGGCGAAAATTTGTACAAAATTGCAATTTGTATTTAAAATAAAATTTCTTTAATTCGACGACAACAACAGCAACGAAAACAACAAAAGCAGCAGCAACGAATTGTAATATTATTCAACCGCAAATATGGTTGCAAAATAGTTTCAATTGCTACTGCAATTGCATGACATTGACACGCTAGGGTTTGGGGTGGTGGTATTGGGGCTCCTAGCCATAACCACTAACATGCACCATTTTCGAATGGAGCTCAAATAAAAATTCCAAACTAAAAAAATTTTAATTGGGGAGTTTGCGAGTGAGAATAGACTGTGGAAACAAACAGCTGTTGTTGGTTGTAACATGTCTGTGGGTTTGAATATGTGAATTTGGATTCGAATGAAGTTAGAGAGTTTAGCAAAACTGTCCACGGACATTCGACTATGAATGCAACAATTAACTGGTTTTAATCCTTAGTATGGTAAATATAACTGTATAACAAGTAAAAAAGCTGTAAGTTCGGCCGGGCCGAACTTTGAATACCCTCCACCATTTGGAACGAATTTGGCAATTCTCAAAAACAATAAAATCCGTAAAAATTTAGTTAAAATCTTAAAAATACCGAATGTAGCTGTTGAATTAGGGTCTATACGACGACATGGACCTGCATAGGTAATTTTTGTCATAAGCCACTACAATATTCAAATGCGGAACTTAACCAGTAAAGAAAGTCCTAAAGTCGGGCGGGGCCGATTTTATGATACCCTACACCACTTTGCTAATTTAGTTGAGCTCCACTTAATAATTAAAAGTTTTTATGGGAGAATTCAATCATACACGCTAAGATTATAATTATAATTTAAAATGCAAAGGACTAAATATGCCGAAGCATTTGAATCATTTAAATTCGGACTTGTATTGCCCATTTGGTGCGAAATTAATTTGAAATCGGATAAAAATATATATGGGAACTATATCCAAATCTGAACCGAACTCGATAAAATTTGGCAAAGATATTTCTGAGCTGTATTTGATATATTCCCTGAATGTCGTTGTTACGGAGTGCATATTACGGCTGTGGGTAACAAATACAATAAATCGGATAACTGGGAGCTATAACTATATCTAAACCGATCTTCACCAAATTTGGCATACTACCTTCTAGACTAAATTCGGTCGTATGTGCCAAATTCCATCCCATTTGGACAAATATTAGACGTTTGGTGCACAATAAATGGTAAATCGGACGAAGTTATATATGGGAGCTATATCCAAATCTGAACCGATCTCGATAAAATTTAGCAAAGGTATTTCTGAGCTGCATTTGATATATTTCCCCAAATTTTGTTGTTACAGAGTGCATATTACGGCTGCGGAGGACAAAAATGACAAATCGGATGAACAATATATATGGGAGCTATAGCTATATCTGAACCGATTTCGATAAAATTTGGCACACTTATTTTCAGGCCTAATTTGGTTGCATGTGCAAAATTCCATACTATTCGGGCTGATATTACACGTTTGGTGCACAATAAAAGACAAATCGGACGAAGATATATATGGGAGCTATATCTAAATTTTTACCGATTATCTCCAATTTCAATAGGGTTCGTCCTTGGGCCAAACAAATGTTGTTTGCAAAATTTCATTTCAATCGGATAATAAATGCGACCTGCATTTTGTTCACAAGAATACATGGACAAACGGACGGACGGACAGACGGACTGACATGCATAAATCGACTCAGAAAGTGATTCTGTGCAGATCATCAAAAGGAACTATGGGTCTATCTCGTTTCCTTTTGCCTGTTACAAACAAATGCACAAAGACATAATACCCTGACCACCTTGTGGTGTAGGGTATAAAAATACAAGCAAAAAGCTGTAAGTTCGGACGGGCCGAACTTTGAATACCCTCCACCAATTGGTGCAAATTTAACCAATAAAAAAACAAAAAAACGTTAAAAATTCTGGTAAAATCTTAAAAATACCGAATGTAGCCGTATATTAGGGTTTGTAGGACTACGTGCATCTGCATAGGCAAATTTGTCACAAGCTATTACAATATTCAAATGCGAAACTTGAAAAAAAAAACCTGTTGATAATGTAGCTAAAATTATCAAAATACCGAATATTGTGAGGTACCATGGTGGTTATAATACATGGACCTGCACACACAATTTTCTGTCAAAGGCTGTAGAATTCACTTCAAACTTCAAATACCAAATTTGAAAAAAATTCCGATGAATAATGTCGCTAAAAATCAACAAAGAACCGAATATCCGGAGGTGCCGTTATATGTGGGCTATAGGAAGACGTGAACCCACACAGACAATTTTCTGTCATAGGCTGTAGTATTTATTACGAACTTCAAGTAAATTTGAAACAATTCCTAAATTTATAAAAATACCGAATATCGAGAGGTACCGTTATATGGAGGCTATACGAAGACGTGGATCTGCACAGACAATTTTCTGTCCTAGGCTGTAGTATTCATTACGAACTTCAAGTAACAAATTCAAAACAATTCCGGTGAATAATGTCGCTAAAATCATCAAAATATCGAATATCGGGGGGAACCGTTATATGGGGGTTATACGAAGTCGTGGATCTGCACAGACAATTTTCTGTCATAGGCTTTAGTGTCCATTACGAATTTCAAATACCAAATATGAAACAATTCCAGTGAATAATGTCGCTAAAATCATCAAAATAACGAATATCTGGAGGTACCATTATATGGGGGTTATAAGAAGACGTGGACATGCAAAGACAATTTTCTGTCATAGGCTGTAGTATTCACTTTAAACTTCAAATAACAAATCTGAGACAATTCCGGTGAATAATGTCGCTAAAATTATCAAAATACCGAATATCGGGAGGTACCATTATATGGAGGCTATACGAAGACGTGGATCTGCACAGACAATTTTATGTCCTAGGCTGTAGTATTCACTTCAAATACCAAATTTAAAAAAATTCCGATGAATAATGTCGCTAAAATCAGCAAAGAACCGAATATCCGGAGGTGCCGTTATTTGGAGGCTATAGGAAGACGTGAACCTACACAGACAATTTTCTGTCATAGGCTGTAGTATCCATCACGAACTTCAAGTAACAAATTTGAAGCAATTCCGGTGAATAATGTCGCTAAAGTCAACAAAGAACCGAATATCCGGAGGTGCCGTTATATGGAGGCTATAGGAAGACGTGGACCAGCAGAGACAATTTTCCGTCATTGGCTGTATTATTCACCTCAAATACCAAATTTGAAAAAATTCCGATGAATAATGTCGCTAAAATCATCAAAATACCGAATATCGGGAGGTACCATTATATGGAGGCTATACGAAAACGTGGACCAGCACAGACAATTTTTCTGTCATAGGCTGTAGTGTTCAATTCAAACTTCAAATACCAAATTTGAAAAAATTCGGATGAATAATGTCGCTAAAATCAGCAAAGAATCGAATGTCCGGAGGTGCCGTTATATGGAGGCTATAGGAAGACGTGGACCAGCACAGACAATTTTCCGTCATAGGCTGTATTATTCACTTCAAATACCAAATTTGAAAAAATTCCGATGAATAATGTCGCTAAAGTCAACAAAGAACCGAATATCCGGAGGTAACGTTATATGGGGCTATACGAAGGCGTGGCTGTAACATCCATTTCGAACTTCAAATACCAAATTTGAAACAATTTAGATGAATATTGTCGCAAACAGCAGCAAAATACCGAATATCGGGAGGTACCGCTATATGGGGGCTATACCAAAACGTGGACCTTCATTGCCCATTTCAATATCAAAAGTCATACAGACATAACATACATTTGAGCAAAATTTTATCTATCTACTTCAATCCATTCGGAAGCTAGAGTGATTTCCACAGACGGATAGACGGACAGGAGGACGGACATCGTTAAATCGAAATAGAATTTTATGCTGATCAATAATATATATATATATACTTTGTGGGGTCTAAAATGTATATTTCGAGGTGTTACAAACGGAATGACAAACTTAATATACCCTCCATACTATGGTGGAAGGTGTACAAATTATTAGTTTCCGATGCAGATTTTTATGAATAATAATATGAATTAATTCGAATTTAATAGACAATCCATTACAAACTAAACAAATACATATTTGATCAAATCCTTCTTCGGAAATCTTCTTTGTAGAGTAAATAGAAAGGGTAAATAAACTTAAAAGGAGTTTTGAAATATTTTCCATGGAATTGTTGTTCAATTCATTTCTCGGATATTACCTTTGAAATGCCGCCATGCCGCCTTTGGCCAGCATCGCAAGGGAAATAAAGTAAATATGAAATATGAACACATAGATTTGTGTGTAACGATATTAATTTCAAAACTTACCTCAGAACAACGAATTAAATATCAATGAATAATATACTGCGTTTTGAGATTTCACTTTTAATTTCAGTACTCCAATAACGATGTTCAATTTTTGAAGTAATTTAACTCCTGGACACACTTATGTGTGTTTGTGTGGGTATATAGATATGCTCGTTAGTGCTTTAGTTACCAAGAAATATGAGAAGTTATGATGAATTTACTTAGATGTGTTTGTCTATAAAGGCTTTCGGAGAATCATGACTTGAAATTGCATTGCATATAAGAGAGGGTAATTGGAAATTCATTGTCGGAGACAATATTTTAGGAAAACGTTATTTATCTATAATAATAAACCAGTAAGGAAAAGTTAAAAGTCGGGCGGGCCGACTATATGATAGCCTACGGCACTATGCGTATATAGTAGGGTCCCCGTAACAAAAAAGTGTATATTGGGAATTTTTGTGACGTAGATCATACCAAATACAAACCTTATTTGGATGCGTTCATGGTAATCACAATTCGGGAACTATATCCAATTCTGAATCGATTTTCAACAAATTTGACGGAGACTTTTGTATGACTACGTTTGGAATTATATTAAAAATATTAATTAGACCAATAGATATACCGGACCGAGTTTCACCGCATGGATTGAATATGAAAAAATCTATCCATTTGGGCGGATATTATATATATATGGTGAGCAATAACCGTACAATCGGATGAAGATGTATAATGAAGCTACATAAAAACATGAACCGATCTCGAAAGAATTAGCAGAGGTATTTTCGGGCAGTATTTGATGCCCGATATCAAATAGGATTGTTGAGGAGTGCATGTTACGCATGTGAGACTTTAACACCACATCTGATGAAACATATATATGAGAGCTATAGCTATATCTGAACCATCGGAAGTGCCAAAAAGCTATATCCAAATCTGAACCGATCTTGACAAATTTTAATTTTTTTTCTGAGTTATATCTGTTATCTGGTACGGACGATTATTTTTGTGGAGTGCATATTACGCATGTGAGAGTCTAAACACTCCAAATCGGATAATACATATATATCGCAGCTATAGCTATATCTGAACCGATTTTCAACAAATTTGAAGTACTTATTTCTAGGATGAATTCAGTCGGTAGTGTCAAAATTCAGTTCATTTGGGCTTATATTAGCCATTTGGTGTACAATAAACCCGAAATCGGTTAAAGTTATATGTGGGGGTTATATCCAAATCTGATCCGATTGCAATAAAATTTAACAAAAGTATTTTTGAGCTCCATAAGTTATCTGGTACCAAATATCATTCTTGTGGAGTGCATTTATGCATGTGACGGACTTAAAGCCCCAAATCGGATGGATCATATATACCGGAGCTATAGCTATATCTGAACCGTTTTTCTAGGATAAATTTATTTGAAATTGCCATATATCATTTGAATTGAAAGATGCATTTGGTATACAATAAACCGATATCGGAGAAAGATATATATGGGAGCTATATCCAAATCGGATCCGATCTCAATAAAACTTGACAAAGATATTTGTGAGGTCCATAAGTTATGCAGTACCAAATATCATTATTGTGGAGTGTATATTACGCATGCGAGGAAATTAAAACCCCAAATCAGATAAAACATATAAAGAGGGACTATAGCCATATCTGCACCGATTTTCTCCGAATTTGACGAACTTGCTTCTGAACTGAAATCGGTCAGATGTCCCAAAATTCAGGTCATTTGGGGTGATATAGGTCATTACCTAGCACTATGTGAATTAACGATTCATCAACGACCAGACCAAGCTGCTGAAGCTAGAATCTTGAAATTTTGGATGAGGGTCACGCAGGGGTCAGAAGGCTGGATTTTTGGACATTTGTACAGAACGGTACGGTAGAAAGGTATTAATGTGGTGCCTTTGTAGTTGAG
Source organism: Musca domestica (assembly GCF_030504385.1). NCBI lineage: Eukaryota > Metazoa > Arthropoda > Insecta > Diptera > Muscidae > Musca > Musca domestica. The sequence continues at coordinate 263,441 of NW_026712275.1, read as the reverse complement.
GAAGCAGTAGAGCTAGAACTCTATAATTTGTACGTAAAGTACCAGACTGTAGTACATTTGGTACCATTTCGTATCATGGGAACAGTTTGAACTAAACACTTGAAATATGGAATAGAAATCATGGTAGAAATGAGCACTCTTATACGCGAAGAGTACTAATCGGTACTTAATTTAGTATCGGATGTAGCTGGAAACATGAAATTTGAAATTTACATAACTGGCGGAGTGTAAGATTGGAATATGGAGGAAGCTCCCGAAATGTGTACTTATGAGCAGGGAATGTACTAAATTTGGTACAATTTCGATTTGGTTGAAATTATAGAGCTGAAATTTCTAGAATGCTATTGCATTCTAGGACTGAGAAACGTGGGTAGTTTTGGAAATTCGTATTTATATGTACTAAATTCGGTCCAATTTTTATTTCGGGTGAACCGGTAGAATTGAAATCATAAAAGACAAGATTTCTATTGAACTGATTTGGAATTAAGATAAATTGGATTTAGATAATCCTATAAAACTGGAGTCCTGAAATTAGGCATTTTTGAAAATAAGTACTACAAGAGTACAAAAGTTTATAAATAAAGAGTACAAAAGGTACAAAATTTAGCATTGATTGTACAGATAAATTTAGATTTCTGAATGGTTCAGAATTGGTATGTAGTGTGGAGGTATGGTGGTGGTTTTGGAAATACGTACCGGTTGTGTTAGAAAAGTTTAAAAATGGAATGTCACTAGCTTCAGTATTTGCGGAAGGAATAGAGCTCAAAATCTAAAGTTTGGAATGAGAGTCTTAATGTTGTGTAGGATTGACAAACTAAAGTTTTTTTTTTTTTTTTTTTTTTTAACTCTGACAATACCTATACTAAAAGTAGTAAAATACAATAGCTTTGGTGCCATTTGGAATTAGGGGAACATATAGAATATAACCTTGAATTTTGTATGAGAATCAAGTCTGGGAAACTGTACCCCCCGATATTCGGTGTTTTGATGATGTTAGCCAGATTTTTCAATGGAATTGTCTTAAAATCCACACAAGAAGTTCCTTGTGAGTACTTTACCCCCTGAGAGAGGATTGTCTATACAGGTCCACGATATCGTATATCCCCCATATAACGGTACCCCCGATATTCGGTATTTTGATGATTTTACCCACATTTTTCATCGGAATTGTCTGAAAATCCACACAAGGAGTTCCTTGTGTACTTTATACCTAGGTTCACCATATCGTATAGCGCCCATATAACGGTACCCCCGATATTTGGTATTTTGGGGAACATATAGAGTATAACCTTGAATTTTGTATGAGAATCAAGTCTGGGAAACTGTACCCCCCGATATTCGGTATTTTGATGATGTTAGCCAGATTTTTCAATGGGATTGTCTTAAAATCCACACAAGAAGTTCCTTGTGAGTACTTCACCTCCTGAGAGAGAATTGTCTATACAGGTCCACGATATCGTATAGCCCTCATATAACGGTACCCCCGATATTCGGTATTTTGATGTTTTTAGCCATAGTTTTCAACGGAATGGTCACAAGGGGTTCTTTGTACACAAAGCGTTCTTTGTCAGCACTTTACCCCCCGACAGAGAATTCTCTATATAGGTTAACGATAACGTATAGCTCCCATATAACGATACCCCGCGATATTCGGTATTTAGATGATTTTAGCCACATTTACCACACACGGAGTTCTTTGTGAGCACTTTACCCCTGAAACGGAATTGTCTAAATAGGTCCACAATATCGTATATCCCCCATATAACGGTACTCCCCTATATTCCGTATTTTGATGATTTTAGCCACTTTTTCCAATGGAATTATCTGAAAATCCACACAAGGAGTTCCTTGAGAGTACTTTACACGCAGACATAGATTTGTCTTTATAGGTCCACAATATCATATATCCCCCCATATTAGATATTCTAAAGATTTTAAAAGAATTTTTAATGGATTTTATTTTTTTTTGAGAAATTTTCTAATTTGTTCCAAATGTTGGAGGGTATTTTTTTGTACTTGTTTTCTTTATAATTTTAATAAATTGTGGTCTTTAATTGAATGCATTCTATTTGGGCTAAAACATTCTCTTAATATAAATTCCTTATCCTACATACGAATCAGCGGGCATTTGGTAGTATATAATAAACTAAACAATATCAACAATTAAAATCGACATGTAAATGTTTATATCCTCCCAAACATAAACTGCTTCTGGGGTACATCGATGTAAGTCTGTATTTTCTAAAGCTGTAAAATTCACCAACTTTTTGCCGATAGAGATATAATACCCTTAAATTCATAATATCACCCAAGAATAATAGCTTTAGTTTACAAGTATGAACCCACATTATTACATACACTTCTTTGACTGACTTTCTGTATGCAAATTTATATTTATGCCATGACAAATATATGGGTGTGTGTGTGTGCGTTCGTATGCATGTACTCACATATATTTTACCAAGGAAACTGGCATTTAAATTGAAGCACACAAATAGATCTGGAGATATCTTTCATATTAAATATCCCATATACGGAAATGAGCAGGAAATGACAGTAGAATTAAATTCTGTATCAGGAAGACATTTAAAGTGATAAGACAAATATGCTTAAAATGACCTACGATTATGAAAAAGTATGACAAATTTATGTTTTTTGGTCTGTATATAAAAAAAGATTGTGGAAGTTGGGAAGAAACGATTACATTTTTTAGTAAGGAATGAGCAAACCGAATGTTTGGTTTTGGTTGTTAAACAATTTTTTTAGAAGAAATTTTAAATTTTTTCAGATTTCTGATTTCTTTGTGAATTTGTGTTGTTGTCAGTATAAATTGTCAGAGTTTAAGAAAATGGGGGATACCAAAAGTATTAATTCATATTTATAAAGACTACTTTAAATTTCTCTGCGGTTTTAATATTGGGGCGGTTCAAACCACATTGATGTGATCCAATTATATCTTTCAACATTTGTTTTTGGATGGGCAAAGTTTGTATTCAACTTATCGTAAAGAGAATCTGTCATACAATTTCAATTTTATAAATAATTGCAGGGAAAATTAAAGAGAATATGAAAGTAGAAGTAAAAATTAATGCTATGCCGATCGATTTCGAATTTATGGAAATTTTGCATCAGGATTTGGTTTGGACGCCATACAAAACTCAAATGGTGCAAGAATTAAAGCCACACAACTATTCTTTGGGCTGTGAATTCAGTTATTTGTCGCACACGCCGCTCAATACAGCCCAATAAAAGTACCGTTTGATGCGGTCCATGTGCTGGTGGAATCATCGGACCTTTTTTATACCCTCCACCATAGTATGGAGGGTATATTAAGTTGGTCATTCCGTTTGTAACACCTCGAAATATACATTTTAGACCCCGCAATCTATATATATATATCCTTGATCACCATACAGTTCTATGTCGATTTAGCGATGTCCGTCTATCCGTCTGTCCGTATGTGGAAATCACTCTAGCTTCTGAACGAATTTTACTCAAATGTATTTTATGTCTGCAGGACCTTTGGTATAGAAAATGTGCCATGTAGGTCCACGTTTTAGTATGACCCCCATATAACGGTACCTCCCGATATTCGGTATTTTGATGATTTTAGCGACATTATTCACCGGAATTGTTTCAAATTTGGTATTTGGAGTTCGTAATGCATACTACAGCCTAAGACAGAAAATTGTCTCTGCAGGTCCACGTCTCGGTATAGCCCCCATATAACGATACCTCCCGATATTCGGTACTTTGATGATTATTTTTAAATTTCGCACTTGAATATTATAATGGCTCATGACAAATGTTACCTATGCAGGTTCATGTCGTCGTATAGACCCTAATATAATAGCTATATTCGGCATTTTTAAGATTTTAACAAAATTTTTAACGGATTTTATTGTTTTTGAGAATTGCCAAATTCGTTCCAAATTGTGGAAGGTATTCAAAGTTCATTCCGGCCGAACTTACGGCTATTTTACTTGTTTATTTTTATACCCTACCAAACTATGGGTTGGGGTGTTATAATTTTTTATTGGGCCAACAATTATGTAACACCTCGAAAAATTGGACTCCGAGATAGGAAACTATATATGGATCTTCCCATCTCGCCGAGCGGAATCAATCTATCTATATATGTCCGTCTGTCCATGTTAAATTGCTACAGATCGCAATTATGGCCCTATCCTCACGAAATTGATAATGGAGGTTAGGGTCAGAATAGAAGCCTATTGGTTTTGGAGATTACCGCAAAATATTTAAGGTTTGAGATGGACCAAAAACAAAGTATTTTTGTGATTTTGTGGTTGTTTTACAGGCCACAATTATAAACCAATCGACGTGGAATTTTGCATGGGGTTAGAGTTCAGGGCTGAGCAGAATCATACCAATTTGGATGGCCATCGTCAAAAATACGAAAATTTCCACTAAACCGCGAATATTTTTAGTCTCGGCCAAATCACAAATACATCAACGGGTCAATTCCGACCATTACAGTATGCCGATAGCCAAGATATCGGATATGTAGCGAAATAGGTACAATCTATATGTAAAAAAGTGGATCTTAGTTATTTCTGCTCAAAAGTCAAGAACCGCTGGACTTATTTTCACAATTCTCATCAATTCGAAATTGCGCCTTGCCATAAAATGATAAAATCTAAGAAATTCGCTTAAAAATATGACAATAAAAATTTTAATATTTTTTTTCAATTTTTGTCATATTTTAATCGCATGCGATTTTTACAATTTGAATTGTAAATTTTCTAAAGTTTTTCAACATGAGGTTGGAGTGTAGGACAGGGCAGAAGTCTGACTATTTGCATGGCCATTAGATTATATTTAGCGGGTAGAAAAAACCACAACTTTTGTGTGAAATTGCTTTCAATTACGACAGAGAGTGTAAATATAGGACAAATGCTCCCGGTCAATAACAAAACGTTATTTTTGTTCATGACTGTATGGCATTATTACAAAAACGAAATGTACCAAATAAGATATGGACATATGGTGGCTTCCAACACTTATAGTGTTGTAGGGTATAACCTTTAACTGCTTCTTTAAATTGTGAATGCTGCTGAAATCTTAGAGGTTGTAATTTATAGACACATCAAAACTTCTTAACATACGTTCCCTCAAAATTCACACATTTGCAATGGAATTTTGAATTTTTGTGACGAAGCTGGGAATTTGGACATAGCTCCCATAAATACGGACCAATTTCATATATTTGATGCACCAAACACGGAATGTATCACCAATTTTAATGAATTTCAATGAATGAAATTTGGAATGTGTTACTGAATTTGGTCTGCAAATAAATTCATCAAATTATATTGAAATCGGTTTATATTTGGATAAAGCTCCGTTATACATGTTCGGCCGATTTCGTGTATTTGATGCCTCAAACTCGTTACATATGTCAAATTTCAATGAAGTTTGGTATGTGTGATAGAATTTGGTCTAATAATAAACTTTGTCAAGTTATTCTGAAAACGGTTCTGATTTGGATTTTATTAATTAGAAAGAGAAATAGACCCACCACGCCTTGCATTGGTATTAGGTCAAGAGTATTTTTATACCCTAGAACACAAGGTGGTCGGGTATTAGGTCTTTGGGCATTTGTTTGAAACATGGAGAAAGAAACGAGATACCCCCATAGTTGCTTTTGATGATCTGCATAGAATCGCATTCTGAGTCGATTTCTGCATGCCCGTCTGTCCGTTCGACCATGTATTTTTGTAAACAAATTACAGGTCGAATTTATTGCCCGATCGAGATTAAATTTTGTACAAGTTATTTGTTTGACCCAAGGACAAACTCTGAAATTGGAGATAATCGGTCAAAACTTAGATATAGCTCCCATAAATAACTTCTTCGGATTTGTTTTTTTATTGTGCACCAAACGTGTAATATCAGCCCAAATAGTACGGAATTTTGCTCATTTCAAATTTGATCGAAATCGGTTCAGATATAGCTATCGCTCCTATATAAATTTTTCATCCGATTTGTTATTTTTGTCCTCCGCAGCCGTAATATGCACTTTTTAATTTTTATTAAAATTTTTTTAAAATTTTATTAAGATCGGTTCAGATTTTGATATAGATCACATATATATCTGTATCTGATATTATGTTAATAGTGAACCAAATGGGTATACAAGCCCGAATTGAAAAGACACAAATGCCGCGGCAAATTTAGTCTTTGGACTTTAAATTATAATTATAATCAAAGTTGATATGATTTAATTCTAACAAATTCACTTTTATTTTCTTTATGTGAAAAGCTACTAAATAGGCATAGTGGTGCAGGGTATCATAAAGTCAACCCCGCCAGAGTTTAAGACTTTATTTACAGGTTTTATTTTTATACTCCCTGCCATATTATATATGAACTTTGTCATTCCGTTTGTAACTCCTCGAAATATTCATAATAGACCCTACAAAGTATATATATTCTGGATCAGAATAAAATTCTAAGATCTAGCTATGTCCGTCTGTTCGTCGGTCTGTTGTAATCACGTTATCTTTCGAACGAATTGAGATAGAAGGCTATAATTTTGCATATATACAACGTTTGCCAGTAGGCAGGCTAAGTTCGTAAATGGGCCATGTCTGTTTACTTTTTCGTATAGCCCCCATATAACGGTACCTCCCGATATTCGGCATTTTCATGATTTTAGCGACAGTATTTACCGGAATTATGTCGAATTTCATATTTGAATTTCGTGGGGTTACTACAGCCTATAACCAATATGTTTATATGCAGGTTCACGTTTTCGTATAGCCCCAATATAACGGTACTCCCGATAGTCGGTGTTTTAACGATTTCAGCAACACTATTCACTGGAATCGTTTCAAATTTTGTATTGAAAGATCTTAATGGGTACTAAAAATTGTGGCAAAAAAATCGTATGCAGCTCTACGTCTCCATATGACGGTACCTCCCGATACTCCGTATTTTCATAATTTTTGCGACATTATTCACCGTAATTGTAACAAATTTCGTATTTGAAGTTCGTAGTGACAAAACATTTCGTATGCAGGTCCATGTCTTCGTATATTCTCCATATAACGGTTGTCATTTAAGTGTTAGTTTTCGGATTTTTTAACATTTTCAATTTCCTACGAAATGTTGGAAGGTATTAAAAGTTTGGCCCGGCCAAACTTAGCTGCTTTTTTACTTGTTTTTATATGAAGTATGAAAATGGATTACTTCCGTCGACTTCATCAGGTACCTCACTTACATTTAAACATTTTCTAAAAATTATCTCATATCCAATATAAAGTGAAGAGAGTAACAATAACAGAAGTTAAAGTAAAGAGTGTTTTTTTTAAGCTCGATAGAACTTGAAATTGTAAAAAATGACACAAAACATTGAATTTTAATCAATTTTTTTTATTCCAAAGATCAATACGTGACATTAACATTTAAAAATGATATCGGACATGTGGGCACCGCGGCTGTTCTTGACGAAGTGCATTCTGGACGTCCAATTTTTAGCCACTTTTTCGAGCATTGCTGGCCGTATGTCACGAATAACACGAACAATGCTGGCCTCCACGGCGTCAATTGTTGCTGGTTTATCAGCATAAACCAGTTACTTCACGTAACCCCACAGGAAATAATCGAGAGGAGTCAAATCGCACGACCTTGGAGGCCAATTGACAGGTCCACTTCTCGAAATCAACTTATCGCCAAATTTTGATTTCAATAAGTCGATGGTAGCGTTCGCCGTATAGCACGTAGCGCCATCCTGTTGAAACCACATCTCCTCCGGATCAATATCATCCATATTTTTAAACAAAAAATCATTGATCATGGTGCGATAACGATCTGCATTGACCGTAATGCGAACTTCGGCCACATTTTTGAAGAAATAAGGTCCGTTGATGCCACACGGTGCATTTTTCTGGATGTAATGGATTCTGTAGGGTCTCTTGTGGATTGGTCTCACTCCATATGCGGCAATTTTGCTTATTAACAAACCCGTTAAGCCAAAAATGCGCCTCATCGCTGAACACAATTTTGCGATAAAACAACGGGTCATTTGCCAACTGTTGTAGAGCCCAATCGGCAAAAGAACGACGCATGTAATGGTCTCTCATGATGATTCGTCAGAGTATACTGAACCAAATAAAGAAGTCTCATCAAAATTTAATTTTTGTGTTACTTTTTACAATTTAAAGTTCTATCTGGCTTAAAAAACAACCTTTACATTTAAATAATCGAACATTGGCTGAGTGTATACATCTGTGACCAAAACCGACTCATACTTTTTAACTTGTTACTATCAGGTTTGGTTCTTGAGAATTTAAAAATTATATAATAATTTCCTGTTCTAAGGTCAGTTTTGTTAGAATACATTCCTCCCTTCGAATATGACAAGATCCACAGGACAATGCCAAAATTCTTGGAAATTGCCTATATTTACGCCATCTGTCGTATTTATTGTAATTCGAAACAATATTTGAAAATTAAAATGCATGTTTATATTTTGCTATATCTGCCGTATGGCTACAAGAATACATCATTTGATACGAATACAATGCCTGGCTGACTCATTACCTCTTGAAAGGAGTCCAATCTCGGCACATTTTTATATTTTTGTCAAACTTAGACATAATTCGAAGATGAATAATATCTGCCTTCCCTCTTTCTATTGATCGCTAAAATGGTAAAAAAAATATAAAACAGGCCTAGGAATACCTTTCTAACGTCTCAAAAGGGGGAAAACAAATAAATTCTTAAAAACATCGTGGCCTTAATTAGAAATATTTTCCGCTCGTTTAGTTTTAGTTGAAAAACAGGGCACGTGTTTATGACTCTTAAGTAACTCGAAACATTACCCATAGCTTCAATATTCTTAGAAATTAAATTTTATGGTCACATAAACTGCATTATCCGTAAAAGTGCAGAAATTTTCCCTAAATCCATTTTCTTTTTCTTCGAAATTATCTTAAATATGTACCATTAAATATCACGTGCAGTGTCAATAGCCTCACGACATTTGTAATGACAATAGAGTAGCGAAGATTTATGCTGAAAATAATTTATAGAAAATATCCCAAAAGTTAATCAAACTATTGCAATCAATGTGAAATTTCACTCAATCTACTCTTCTTCTCCCGCAAGTTCAATTACCTTTTAATTTTCTGGCAATGAAAAATAAATGATATTTCATTTCAGCCCACATCCGCTATCTTCGATTTCGGTCATCAGCACGATGGTGGTAATTAGCCGGTGACACGTGTTTGCCACGAAAGATCGTGGTGGTGCAAATATTGACGGGGTTGCGTATTTCAATCACCCGACCAAAAGACAAACTCAATGTCAATATTCTGACACTCACGCATCGACTTGGGCAAGTCAAGTCCATTATTTAAGTTGCGTTGACAAATCTCAATGACCAACTAAGGCAAACACACACACACACTCCCTAAGTTACGCACACACACACCCATTCACATAACTCAAACAGGAAATAAATCAGAGAATGCCTTAAAATCACATGTTACCCTAAATCCTTTTAACCGATAACCCCTGCTGTTGCAACATCAATAACATCATCACTCCTTATTCTCTTGAGATGGAGAGAGAGAAGGGAGAGAGGGGGACGAATGTCGATGTCGTTGCAGTGCAGATTGTAATAAATCTTGTAAATTTAATTTATTAAAGCCAATAAGAAATCAATACAATTGGTAAAAGTTATCAAATGCCATCAACGCATGACATCCTTACCCGAGGAATCCTTGCAATTTGACAATGTGTGTTTGCGTTGGAAGCTCTCGAGGGGGAGGGGAAAATGTACACACACAAATTTACCGAGTTATCCCCCAGCAAAGTGCGTGTCTGTAGTTTGTTTCCCTTTTCTAAGCTAGTAACTTGGATTTTCATTCACCCTCATTCCTTAGGAATGAAAGAGCGAGCGAGCAAGCGAATGAATGAATGAAGTTGTTAGTAAATGTGCCATAAAATTCACTAGAAAATTGCTGTCAACGCGTGTGTTATTCTTTGATGACTATATCTGTATCTGTGTGAGTGCGAGTGCGAGCGTGTGTGTTTTGGCCATATTTATTGCATTACTACAATTGGATAGTTTATACTTAAATCTATTTACTTAACTCTCTGCAACAGTATTTCTTTGTGTGTTGAGTTTAGTGTTATGTTTTTTTCTTTCAATGTCGTACGCTATGCAGGGGAGGATATATTAAGTTTGGTATTATGTTTGTTATCTATTGAGCAAAAATTGAAAAAAATAGGGAATTCAATGATAAACCAGTAAAGAAAGTCCTAAAGTAGGGCAGGGCCGATTTTATGATACCCTACACCACTTTGCTAAGTTAGTTGAGCTCCACATAACAATTACAAGTTTTTATGGTAGAATTCAATCATACACCCTATGATTATAATTATAATTAAAAATTCAAAGGACTAAATATGCCGAAGCATATTTATACCCTACACCACATAGTGGTAAGGGTATTATGTCTTTGTGCATTTGTTTGTAACATGGAGAAGGAAACGAGATAGACCCATAGTTACTTTTGAGAACCTTCATAGAATCACTTTCTGAGTCGATTTATGCTTGTCAGTCCGTCCGTCCGTCCGTCCGTCCGTCCGTCCGTCCGTCCGTCTGTATCCATGTATTCTTGTGAACAAAATGCAGGTCGCATTTATTATCCGATTGAGATGAAATTTTCCAAACAATATTTTTTTGGCCCAAGGACGAACCCTATTGAAATTGGTGAGAATCGGACCAAATTTTGATATAGCTCCCATATATATCTTCATCCGATTTCGGGTTAAATGTGCACCAAATGTCCACTATCAGTCCAAATTACCTGAATTTTGGCACACCCAACCGAGTTCGGCCTAGAAGCAAGTATATCAAATTTGGAGAAAATCGGTTCAGATATAGCTATAGCTCCCATATATATCTTTCATCCGGTTTGGTGTTTAAGCCTCTCACATTCGTAATATGCACTCCACAAGAATGATATTTGGTACCAGATATAAGATACAGCCCAGAAATAGCTGTTTGTAATTTTATCGAAATCGGTTCAGATTTGGATATAGCTCCCATATATATCTTCACCCGATTTCGGGTTAATTGTGCACCAAATGGCCGATATAAGTCCAAATGGACTGAATATTAGTACATCGGACCAAATTCAGCCTAGAAGCAAGTATATCAAATTTAGTGAAAATCGGTTCAAATATAGATATAGCAACCATATATATGTTTCATCCGATTTAGAGTTTTAGTCCCATACATTCGTAATATTCACTCCACAACCGTGATATTTGGTACCAGGTATTAGATGGAGCACAGGAATAGCTGTTTTAAATTTTATTTTTTTTTTATATGAGAGCTATATCCAAATCTGAACCGATCTCGATAAAATTTTGAACAGACATTTCTGAGCTGTGTTTGATATATATACCTGAATATCGTTGTTACGGAGTGCATATTACGGCTGTGGGTAGCAAATACAACAAATCGGATGAACAATATATGTAGTAGATATAGCTATATCTGAACTGATCTTCACCAAATTTTGGCATACTACCTTCTAGACTCAATTCGGTCGTATGTGCCAAATTCCATCCCAATTGGACAAATATTAGACGTTTGGTGCACAATAAATGTAAATCGGACGAAGTTATATATATGGGAGCTATATATAAATCTGAACCGATCTGGATAAAATTTAGCAAAGATATTTCTGAATTGTATTTGATATATTCCCCAAATATTGTTGTTACAGAGTGCATATTACGGCTGCGGATGACAAAAATAACAAATCGGATGGACAATATATATGGGAGCTATAGCTATATCTGAACCGATTTCGATCAAATTTGGCATCCTTATTTTCAGGTCCAATCTGATCGTACATGCAAAATTCCATACTATTCGGACTGATATTACACGTTTGGTGCACAATAAATGTCAAATCGGACGAAGATATATATGGGAGCTATATCTAGATTTCAATAGGGTTCGTCCTTGTGCCAAACAAATGATTTGTGCAAAATTTCATCTGGATACGGCAATAAATGCGAGCTGTACTTTGTTTACAAAAATACATGGATGCATAATTCGACTCAGAATATGATTCTATGCAGATCATCAAGAGTAACTATGGGTCTATCTCGTTTCCTTTTGCCTGTTACAAACAAATGCACAAAGACATAATACCCTGACCACCTTGTGGTGTAGGGTAAAACACTGCCTACAATTATTTACTTTTAAAGCTGTATCCCCAAACTTTGCATGTAGGCAACTACTAATGCGAGGCTCAGATACATTGTGGTCCTAGTACTAAAAAATTGTTAAAAACACTGTTTTTGAATAAATTCAATATTTTTAGAACTAGAATCTTAAAATTTCGCAATAAGTTATTATTGACAAATCAAGTATCAGATAAGTTGCTAACATTCTCCTTTTCAGCTGTCACTTCTAGCTCTTTCTCTGCTTCTGGATCAAAAACGGATTTTCAATACGTTCGGGTTATTTTTGCTCCAACTGCGACAATTTTGCGACATACGGAGCTGACGGTGCTTTCCTTCGCATAAAATCCGTACGCAATTTTCGCACACATTCTGCAGCATTAACATAATTTTCAAGGTAATTTCCCAATATTACCCGGCGTCGAAAAAGTTTAAAGTAAGCAAGTATTTTTGTACTAATATTTTATATTATTAGACAGGACATCAGATGACTTGACATTTCTTTGGAAATTACTACTACAAAGTACAAAAAACTGCATTTTCAGGGATAAATTCTGTACTATAGAGCTGGAGCCTTGACATTATGGACTTAAGTCTTCACTTATGCTAGGCGTGCTCTTATGGATAGAGTTCCGAAAATAGATCTTTATCTTCGCATGCATACGTAGTACAATTTTTCAAAAATTTGGCTAAAGAAATCGTATATTTTTATACCCTGCACCATACATAGTATGGAGGGTATATTAATTTCGTCATTCCGTTTGTAACGTCATAGAAATAATCATTTTAGACATAATATACCTAACATAACATATTCTTGATCAGCGTAAAATTCTAAGACGATTTAGCCTGTCCGTCCTATTGCGTCATATACGAATAAAAATAGGAAGCTAAAATTTTGCACAGATCAGTATTTTATCTGCAGGCAGGTCTTTTAATGATTTAAGTCACATTTTTCAATGGAATTGTCTGAAATTCTACACAAAGAGTTCCTTCTGAGTACTTAACCCCCTGAAAGGGAATTGTCTACATAAGTCCACGATTGCACATATCTCTTATATAACGGCACCACCCAACATTCGATATTCTGATGATTCTAGACACATTTTTCAATGGAATTGCCAGAAAATCCACACAAGGCGTTCCTTGTGAGTATTTCACACAATGCCATTATAAAGAACTCACTACTCACATTGTGAGTACTATATTCGGTATTTTGATGATTTTAGCCACATTTTACAAAGGAATTGTCTGAAAATGCACACAAAGAATTCTTTCTGGAAGAGACTTGACCATATAGGCCCACGGTACAACGGTACTCCCGATATTGGGTATTTTGATTATTTTAGCCACATTTTCCAATGGAATTGTTTGAAAATCCACACAATGAGTTCTTTCTGAGTACCTAACCCTTGGGGAAGAATTGTCTATATATTTTAGCCCCCTTACAAGTATAGGCCCGATAATCGGTATTTTGATGATTATAGCCAAATTGTTCAGTAAAATTGTCTTATAATCCACATAAGGATTTCCTTCGAATGTTATTTCAAAATCCGGCCCGGCCGAACCTACTGCTTTTTACTTGTCCTTACTAAAAAGTACTAAATACAAAACTGCAATTCATACTAAACAGTACTAAATGTGGTACATATTAGGATAGATTAGGTTAGTTTGATATGAGGGCGAGATGAGTCGTCATATTCCTTAAGGATATACATACAGGGTGAGATGAAAAAACTGCAACCAGCTTCAGACTGCTGTCATTTCAAAGCCACTAGTCCGACAGCTGTTAAAATTATTCCAGTGACAGCTCGTTATATTGTTTAAAAACGTACAAAAGCATTTAGGTGAGAATTTTCCAGAAAAAATGTAATTCGTGGTAAAATTCAAGCGTGATATTGTGATTTTCTTTGTAGAAAACCACAAGTGGCTATAGTTGGAGCACTCCAGCATTTAAATGGGAATAAATCCTTTATGTCTCATACCATCGCTCGTTACCGTGATACTGGTAGCGTAGCCCGACGTCAAGGAAGAGGACGGTAGAAAACAGCAACATCAGCAAAAATGGTTCCAAAAGTAAATAAGCGACTTGATCGAACCCCTCGTCGTAGTGGCCGAAAAATGGCTCGTGAGATGAACATATCGCAATATTCCATTCAGCAAATATTGAAAAATGAGCTCGGCGTATAACCATTGAAATTTCAAAAAGTGCAAGAACTTACACCGCAACAGAAAGAAAATAGACTCTAAAGAGATAAAGATTTGCTTCGCTTGGCCGAAAGTGGTGAACTGCCGAATTTTGTTTTCTCTGATGAGAAAACATTCGTTGTCCAGCAGTTTGTAAACAAACAAAATGATTGTGTTTACTTGAAAAAGAGGTCAGCTGAAAATGTGCACATTCGGTTGGCCACCAGAACTCAAGCGCCGGCTATGGTTATGGTGGGGCCGCTCGTATTTATCGACCGTGGCATCAGAATAAATGCCGAATATTATCGCGAATATTATCGAAAAATAATATTGTGTATTTAGGCCATTTGAACGCAAACATTATGGCCGCAGACCTTGGACATTCCAATAGGACTCTGCATTGTCGCACTCAGCACGCGCCATCCAAGAATGATTACAAAATGAGGTTCCTCGCTTCATTTCCAGCGCAATGACCCCCAAAATCTCCGGATACCAATCCATTGGACTATTATGTCTGGAGTATTTTGGAAAACTAGGTTGACACTAAAAAATACCAAAGAGTCGATAACCTCACGCAATCGCGTCGTCGGGATTGGGCCAAAATACCGCACAGCAACATTCGGGCAGCGTTGACGGTTTCATTGGCCGCTTTAAGGCAATAATTCGTGACAAATCGAACAAATCTAAACTTATTCTAAAATTTGATGCTAAAATTTGACGTGGACCTACATGGCCCATTTTCTGTCTTAAGCTGTAGTACACATTACGAACTTAAAATACCAATTTTGAAACAATTCCAGTAAAATATTTTTGTACCGGAAAAAATACCGCATATCGAGAGGTAATGTTATATGGGGGCTATACGAAGACGTGGACCTACATCTTCCATTTTCAATACGAAAAGTCCTGCAGACATAATACACATTTGAGTGAATTTTTATCAACTTACTTCATTTCGTTCGGAAGCTAAAGTGATTTCCACATACGGATAGACGGACGGACATTGCATCGACATAAAATTTTAAGCTGATCAAAAATATAAATACTTTGTGGGGTCTAAAATGTATATTTCGAGGTGTTACAAACGGAATGGCAAACTTTGTTGGTCCACTTTGTTACAGTTTTTTTAGCTCACCCTGTATATTTAAATAATCAAACATTGGCTGAGGGTATATATGTGTCGGCTAAGTCGACTGATACTTTTAAATTGTTTTGTTTTGCCAATATTCACACCCAGGACCACAATACCTTTTCTATTTAAATAAGATGGATTATTGATTGAATATTTTCAACATATTTACCTAAACGTGTTCTTGGAAATTGTTGATTCACATTCTGGCATTGTACAAGAAGTTAGCTATTTATTAATATTTCAAATAACATTTCTCAAGAAATAAGTAGGAAATGCCAATTTTTATCAAGAAATGCTGTTATATTCTGTAAACGCTGTCAAATATAATAGCGCTCAAAGTTTGATAACATGACTCATGGTCATTTAGGGTATTCAACAAGTCAGCTACATTCAATAAGATCAACAATTTTTCCCATGTTGTCTACTCTAGTTCTAATAGAAAAAAATGTCAATACCATTTAGAACACGTGCTGGCTGGCTGCTGCTGCTGCAATAACCTCCCCAACTAGTATTTTTGTAAAATTATGTGTGCTGTCAACGCATGTGGCTGTCAGCTACCACCTTGGACGAGGGTGAACGAGAAAAACTATGAAACGATGAGTAATAATAAACACACAATATTGTGTGTACATGTGTTGGTGTTGACATTTTCTCCATACAAAGATGCGGGGGTTTCCGTGAGGGGGTGGAATTCTGTCAGACATTAACTAATATAGACAGATTGTCTGCTTATTATTTAAGGTGTATTGCTTTAAACCAATGGGAATTTTCGAATCTTCGTCTTCTTTTTGCTATTTCACCCACCCGCAATGGCCAAAGGCCTGTCTTAACAAAACATTTATTTTTCTTTTTAAAAAGAACAACAACAAATGTGGCTTGGCCAAAAAAAGAAGAGAATAACAAGATTGACAAGATATTTAAGAAAATAAACATGGTCTACAACAAAATCAATTTTATTAAACATGAAATGTTTTTTTAGTATTGTTGTACAACATAAAAAAAAACAACAACAAAAATGTTAACATATGCGTTAATCTATGGTTTTGATGGATATTTTTGTGAATGACACATTGAATATAAAACAATCTCGTACGATGAATGTGATGAAGATATATGAACCATGGAATATGGTAGGGTGAGAGAGGCGGGCAACACAGACGTTGTGTTCCAATTTACCGCGGCTAGGAATTAATTTTGTTCTCACGGGGGTTCATTTCTTCGAATTTGATGACTAATCGCAATAATGTCAATAATTTTATGGAGGCAATAAAATTGTTAAAATTTTCCTCGTCATTGTCCCCCGGGGGAAGTGCTGTGTTTGTCTTGTTTTATCCTACAGGTTGTTGGAGATTTTTTCAATTTAATGTGCCGCAAAGGATGGGGAGTAAACTTGTAACAGAGATTAAGACTCGTCGGGACGGATAACCTTCATCATGAAAACCAACAAGTATGTTCTTCCATAGATCTAAAATTTATGAAATAATGTGTATGGGCCTTCTCCACCATAGTATCAAGGTTATATTAAGTTTGTTATTCCGTTTGTAAAACCTCGAAGTATATATTTTAGACCCCAGAAAGTATATATATTACTGATTAGCATACAATTCTATGTCGATTTAGCATGTCCGTCCCTCTGTCCGTCTGAGGAAATCACTCTAGCTTCCGAACGAAATAAAGTAAGTTGATAAAAATTTACTCAAAAACGGGCCATGTAGGTCCACTTTTTGGTATAGCCCCCATATAACGGTTCCTCTCGATATTTAGTATTTTGAAGATTTTAGCGACATTATTCACCGTAATAGTTTCTAATTTGTTATTTGAAGTTCTTAATGGATACTACAGCCTTTGACAGAAAATTGTATGTCCAGGTCCACCTTTTCGCCCGCATATAACGGTACCTCCAGATATTCGGCATTTGATGATTTTAGCGACATTATTTACGGGAATTATTTCAAATTCTGTATTAAAAAATTTGTAATGGATACTACAGCCTATGTCAGAAAATTGTCTGTGCATGTCCACGTTTTATAACCCCCATGGTACCTCCCTATATTCGGTATTTTGATGATTTTAGCTATATTATAAACAGATTTTTTTTTCAAGCTTCGCCTTTGAATATTGTTATAGCTTGTGACAAAAGTTGCCTATGCAGGTCCACGTCGTCGTATTAGACTCATTCGGTATTTTTAAGATTTAATAGAATTGTTAACGTTTTTTTTTCTTCTTTTTTTTTTTTGAAAATCTCCAAATTTGTACCAAATGGTAAACATATTCACAGTTTTGGTTTCGCGATTGAATGGAAAAGAATCTTGAAATTTTTCAAGAGGGTCACTCTTGGCCCGAATGTATTAGGAATGGCTGGGTTTTTAAAAATTCGTACTAGAACGGCACGAAAACTACTAAAAAGTACTAAATAAGGTACCATTCGTATTTGACGAACCAGTAGAGCTAGAACTTTTAGATTTAGAATGAGGGTCACTGATGGATGTACCAAAGGGTTTTCGAAAATTCGTACTCTAAGTATACGAAAGAACTAAAATTTATTACATTTGATACCATTCCATATCATTCAAATTTGGTATGGGTATCTTATATCCTCCATCATGAAAACTAAACAGTATGTTTTTCCATAGCTCTAAAGTTCATGAAATAATGAGGAAGGGCCAAATTTGAGATTGTAAATTATTTTTGTTCGCGATTGAATGGAAACGACTGAAATTTGGAAATTCTTACTAGAACGGTACGAAGACTACTAAAAGATACTAAATAAGGTACCATTCGTATTTGACAAACCAGTAGAGCTAGAACTCATAAATTTAGAATGGGGGTCACTAATGGATGTACCAAAGGTTTTTCGGAAATCCGCACTCTTAATATACGAAATTACTAAAATATACTACATTTGATACCATTCCTTATCATCTGAAAGGTTAGAGACAAAAAATTTAAATTCGGTATGGGAACTAAGTTAGAGGAGAGGGTGTATTTGGATGTGTGTACGTTCATATACGAAAAGTACTAAACCGTACTACATTTGGTACAATTTGAATTCGGAGAAGCGGATAGAGCTGGAATCCTGAAATTAACATTGCCATTGGAGTATGGGATTGGAATATGGGGGTAGTTTCCGCACGAAAGTTACTAAATGGTACTAAATTTGGTACAATTTCGATTTGGGTGAACCGATAGAGCTGGGATCTTAAAATATGAAATAAACATTACTGGCAGAGTGCAATATTAGTAGTTTTTGAAATTTGTACGCATGTGTACAAAACGTACTAAATGTTAATCAATTTGTTAAAATTTGGATTTGGGTGAACCGATAGGGGTTGAATCCTACAATTTGGAATTAAGATTACTGGGATGTGGAGGTACTTTTCGAAATATTCACTATGTGCTCAAAAATACTAAATGGTACTAAATTTGATACAGTTTCGATTTGAGTGAACTGCAAATAGGATTAATATTGCATTGTAGAATTGAGGTATGTAGGATGTTTAGGAAATTCGTACTTATGTGTGCTAAATTTAGTGCAAATTTGTAAATGTTTCGAGCCGCCAGAACTGGAATTCTCAAATAAGATTTCTATGGAATTGTATGATAGAAATTTCAGTAGTTTTGGAAATTCCGTACTTATGTGTACTAAATTTGGATCAATTTAGATTTGTGTAAGCCGATATGGCTGGAATCCTTATATTTGAAATTAGTATTTCTGTTGAAGTGTAGGATTAGGGAATAAACTTAATGGTACTACATTTGGTATAATTTGGGTTTCTGTGAACCGAATTACAGCTCTAATTCAGAGATTTGGAATTATAATTACCGTCGGTGTATAGTATTGGATTACTTTTGGAAATTTGTACTTATGTGTACTAAATGGTATGAAATTTAGTACAGTTACAAAATTCAAAAGTTCAGCGAGGCCAACCACTATGCATATTAAGTAGACCAACCCGTAATAATAAAAAAAACAAGTAAGCAAAGGCTATAGCCGTGCGTGGCCGACCATGTGATACCCTATAACACTACAATATGTAAGAAGGCCCTTATGTCTAAATCCATTTTGGAAGATTTCGCTTTTGAAATGATGTCACGGAGCACTGTCCAGATATTACCCTTAGCATTTTGACCAGGGAAATTTGCCCAATATTAACGCACTCCGTCGTGCTGTTAGTTGTTGTGGTCCATTCAATATAAACCAAACGTCATCCAAAGTGCTAGAATTCTCCCTGTCCTAAAATCTCTTCTCAGGCGTGTCGATTGGCTTCAATTGTGTGATCAAGAATTTGCTCATTTGAACCCCTAAATATTTTGCGATCATCTCCAAAAGCAAGAGGCCCCTCTGTATCTCCAAATTTAGACTCATCTATATGATTTGCTTGTCTACAATTTTTGCCTATATTCGTCAATAAAATTAGTATAAAAAAACCAGAAGTTCGCCTTGAAGATCGGATGATAATTACAATGTGTATATAATAACCCCAACCTGTGTTGTAAGGTAATGTGTTATAAGTCAAATTGAAAAATCACGCGCGATAAAACATATGAAAAAATGTTACAAAATACTAAAAAATCTATATTAGCATCTTCTTAACTTCCATTGGTCTACAATTGCGACCTATAGAGCAAGTTCAAAATCAGGAAACTTTAAATATTGGGCGATCATCTCCAAAAACAATAGGCTTATATTCTGGCTATAGCCCCACCGCCATTCTAAATTTCGGGAAGATCGGGCCAAAATTGCGACCAGTGGAGGGATTACAAATAAACATGGACAGACAGACTCAGCTCGGCGAGATAGGAAGATCTATATATACTTTCCTTTGTGGGAAACCAATATTTCGAGGAGTTACATAATTTTTGGCCCAATCAAACTTATAATATCCCCAACACACCAAATGTAGGGTATAACATGTATATCAATCAGGAGCTGCGTTTTGTTTGTCAAAAATCTTGTGGGAGGTACTTTATAACATATCTTGTGTTTATGTAAATACTAGCTGGCCCGGTCCGCGTTGCCGGCCCCTACTTTTAGTTTTTAATGCATATTTTTTAAGGCATTATAGAACACTGATCTGAATGATTTCAAAATAGTCAAAGATAATTGGTCTTTTACACCCATTACCTTAAGATAGGAATTAATTTATTTTTGTCATTTAAATTGTGTGTTTGAAAACCCATAAAGTCCATATTTTTCTTCATAGTATAATTCAATAATGATCCAAAAAATAATATTCGTGATTTTTTCATGTTTCTGCCACAATTTGATATTTCGGAGTTCAAAGCATGTAGACGTACATCCCACATCTACGTTCCCAGTCAATATTCTCTTGAGTGTTAAAAATTATATATACCAAATTTTTTTTTTCTGACCAAACATTGGTTAGGAATGTGGATTTGCGGGTACACTAATGTGGGAACTATACTCAAAAAAATGCCTATGTGGACAATTATCTGTAAGACGATTCTCTATCCCAGAGTAGCCTAAATACAATTTTTTAGCCAAATCAATTGATGAATGTGATCAAGACCAAGATGGACTCTACTCCAAAAGTCAAAATATTATGAGAAGAGGTTTTTTACACCCGTAGAAACAAAGATGTCAAATAAAGGCCTGAAAAATGAAAGAAAAATGTCGAAAACCCCGAATATAGCTTAAATTATATAATGGTTATACCAAAACGTGATCATTTTTTGCGAGGATGGTTTCTTTTCAAATTACCAACTTTTGCTAAAATGCGTATGAGTAAAATATGGTTAAAATGTAAACTATACTTGAAAAAGGAGTGTACCCTTATCCGGGGGTCATATATCGTGACCTGCAAAAGCGATTTAAGATATCTTGAAAGTTTTTTTTTTCCTAAATGTCCAATTCGCTCTACCATTTTGCACCCTTTATATTCAGTATTTCACTGATTGCAATTCCAATGAATTGCATTTTGAGTTCTCATTGGGGGGATTATTTTAATATGAAAGAAATAGGTCCACATATAAGGGTTATACCAAAGCATGGTCCTATTCTTATAATTATTTGAAAAAATGTGTTGTTCTTCTTAAAATCTCAAATTACCAACATTTAATATACATCTGACATTTAATATACAACCCGCCATCAATTTCAGTTCTCAAGAAATCAAGTCAATTAAATAAATTGGTATTAATATTCGAATTAAAAAAAAAAATATAAAAAAACACTACAAATGTACATTAGAAAAAAGTAAGTCAAAATGGAAAAAAAATCATGCAAAATAAAACATTACTATTGTACATTTCAAAAGTCAAAATGAAAATGTTAATATATCACATTTTTACGCGATTTTTTTGAATATTATCCTTTTCGGAAAAGAGACAATTCCGAATTTGTATGAATCGTTAAAATCGGATCAGCGGATCTTGAGTTATAAGCGTAGTAACTAACACAACTTACATTTATATATATAGATTGAGATATGGCAAGTCTGAATGGAATTGGATGTTAGTTTTGCGTTTTATAAACTTCATAGATACACAAAACGTTGACTCGTTTTGGCGGAGGTACCTAAAGAAGTCTACAAATGTATTCCATTTTCACACCAGACCTTGGGTAATAAAAATATTGTGATATACGTAATTTGAAGAGAACCAGATGCTAATTTCGGATTTTATGATAGTTTTGATTACTCAAAGCTTCGACTATTGGTGGGGGAGGTACCAGAAGGAACGGTCCGATCTCTACCATCTTTATAACATATCTTGTGTTTATGTAAATATTTAGATGTGCCAAGTCTAAATGGAATCGGATGTTAATTTCGTGTCTTATGAGCTTCATGGATATTCAAAATTTTGACCTTTTGTGGAGGAGATACCAGACGGAGTGGACTGATTTTTACCATCTTCAGACCGACCTTGCGCTTACTAATATTATGATTTGTGCCATTTGAAGTCAATCGGACACTTATATCACATTTTATAAGAGTAGATTATCCAAAATTTTGACCCTTTGGGGGAGGTACTTTATGAAGTAAGGTGATATCGTCCATTTTCGCACCGGATATTAGGATTCGCAAAGAAGGAGCAAAATCGGATTATTCATTCACTTTATGCGCAGTAAATTATTTTCTTAGAAAATATTGAAATTTTGTGTGGGAGGTATCAAAAGGAGTGGATAGATATTGCCTATCTCCGAACTCGATCTAAGTTTGACCAAAAGTTTGGATCAAATCGTATACTCTCTTCAAGAGCATCAAGTGCGCACCAGCCATCAAACAGACAGACGGACATCGCTAGATCGACTCCAAATATCCTGAAACGGATTTTGTCCAAAGAGACCTAGGGTCTAAAACCGTTATTTCGTCGAGGCACGTTTGGTCGTATCAAATGATATATGCACCTAAGTAAAATTTTATTCATTTCGTTCACAAGCTAGAATGATTCCCCTAATGGACAGACGGACATGGCAAAATCGAAATAGAATTTTATGCTGAACGAAATTATATATATATTGTAGGATCTAAAATTTATATTTCGTGGTATCACAAACTTAAAATACGCTCCAGACTATGATGGACGGTATAAAAAGACGTGGCGTTATCATTTTTATTAAAGATTTAAATTGATCACACTTGTGCTCTCCGAAATCATAAAGATTTAAATACCTCTGCCAAGTTTTATCAAGATCGGTTCAGAATTAGGTCTATCTTCAATATATATCTTCAACTGATTTCGGGTTTATTGTACACCAAATGACCAATATCAGTCCGAATGACCTACATTTTGGCACATCCGACAGGATTCAGTTTGGAACCAAAGACCACATTCTTTTGTTACGGGAGCTCTACTAAATTTGTAAAGTGGTGTAGGGTATCATATAGTCGGCCCCGCCCTACTTTTGACTTTTCATTACTGGTTCTTACTCTATATTTTGTAGTTCCAAATAAGTACCCATTTCCTTCTCACAACGTATCGTAGTGTTTCCAAAAAATGCTTTTAAAAGAACTTCTAGGAATTTTTCTCTTTGCGTATCTAAAACACAGATTCAAACAAATCACATTCCAACATTGTATAACAATATCATATTTGGCTCTTTAAATATTCCGAATGCATGAATCTAAAAATTATAGTTCTTGTATTACAATGAATGGTAAATGTTTTTTCATTCTCTATATTTATGTTTAAATTCTACATTGCAATAGTTGTTGTTCTTGGTTGGTATTATTATCATTGCATAAATTCACATAAATTTGTTTTGTCCTATTTTTGGTCTCTCCAGCAGACAATGTGAACTTAAATCATACAATTGCATTTGTTGTTCTGCTACATATATACACGATATGCACACATAGTTATATGTGTGTTGTTTCTCTTTCGAAGTGTTTTCGAATGAAATGGAAATTTTTGCATATTTTGCAATAATGTCCATCTATTGCAAAAGGGGGTGGGGTTCAGTGGTGTTAGAGGGTGGTTGAACTGTTTCATTAAATTGAAATTGATGTTCTTTTTCCAAAAAAAAGAAGAGAGAAGTGCACACAGGCCCGTTCATAAAAATATGAATATGTATATAACGCTCATATACAACATTCATATATTTGTATGTCTATTCAATCATAAAGCTACATACACACAAAATTATAAATTTGTATTTATTCAAACACAAAATGGAAGGAGGATATTTATATTTTTGGAGATTTTTTGGAAAAAAAAAATATTTTTAAAAATCCAATTCGAATGCTTGAACAAATCCTTAGGTGCAGGAAAATCTATTGAAGTCTTAGTTCCGATATTGGATATATATTTATTTGACATTCAAAGTGTAAAAGCAGATCTAAGTAAAAATTTGTACAGCATCCCTGAGAAAGGTTAAATTAATTTTGGACCCACAATAGCCTTTTTTGCTGCCCTTTGTCAAAATATGTCTTGCCAACCGCGCATCATCCATAACCCCAAATATTGTTTAATAAACGTTTATATTTGACTCATAGTCCTTGTGTTCATTTCGAATTTATGTGTCTGAACAGATGCATAACCATATATGTGTGTATGTGTTTGTATGTTCTCTATTTACAATTCTAATGGGGCCAAAACAATACGTACCAATTTTAAAAATGAAATTTGCAAAAATATTCGAATAATAAAATTTGTAGATATTGGCCAGTACAACTTTGGCATATTTCAATACGAAAAATGTTCTATTCGATATATGTCATGGTCAGCAAATTTGAAATATGTTTTTTTTTTTTGCAATTTTGATTAGAGGATATTAAGGGTCTATTGATGAAGCACAATTTAGGTTAAGTTGAAAGAGGACATTTCAATCGACACATATGGACACAACTCTTTATTGTGAAAGAGATCCGATGCACTGTGGTTCAACACGACATAAAAACATGGATTATTTTGCATTCTTCAAGAAGAAGAAAGAAGGTAGTAGTAAGGGTATTATGTATTTGTGCATTTGTTTGTAACATGAGATGGAGGCTAGATAGATTCATCGTTACTTTTGAGAATCTTCATAGAATCACATCTGTCCGTCTGTCCAAGCATTTTTGTGAACAAAATGCGGGTAGCATTTTTTATAGATGGAATTTTAAAAACAATATTTGTTTGACCCGAAGACGAACCCTATTGAAACAAGTGAGAATCGGTCCAAATTTAGATATAGTCCCCGTTTTCTTGAATTCTGGTACATCATTTTTGGTGGAAATCGGTTCAGATATAGCTATACCTCCCACAGATATGATTATCCGATTTAAGGTTTATTGTGCACCAAATAGCTCAAATCAGCCCAAATGAACTGAATGTTGGTAATTCCGTCTGAATTCATCGTAATAAGTAATTCAAATTTGATGACGATCGGTTTAGATATAGCTATAGCTTCCATATATATGATTCATCCCATTTGGGGTTTTAAGTCCCTCACATGCATAATATGAACTCCAGAATATATTTCATATTTGGCACCGGACATCAGATACTGCTCGAAAATAGCTCTGTCAAATTTTATCAAGATCGGTCCCATCTTCAACCGATTTCGAGTTAATTGTGAACCAAATAGTCAATATCACCCCAAATGACCTGAATTTTGGCACATCTGACCGGATTCAGTCTAGAAGCAAGTACATTACATTTGGTGTTTTAGTCCCATAAACCCGTAATATGCATTCGACGACAATGATATTTGGTACCAGATATCTTATAGAGATTGGAAATACTTTTGCCCAATTTTATCGAGAACGGCTAAGCCTTTATATATATCCTTAATCCGATTTCAGGTTTATTGTGCAGATAATGGCTAATATCAGCCCAAATGTAGTGAATTTCAGGAAGTACCTTTCCATTTTGTGCAACTAGGCTCGATACATATTTTTATACCCTACACCATACACAGTATGGAGGGTATACTTAGTTCGTCATTCCGATTGTAATTCATCGAAATATACATTTTGGACCCAACAAAGACGATTTAGCACTGTACGCCCGTCCGTCTGTTGTAATCACGCTACAATCTAAACGAATTAAGATAGGAAGCTAAAATTTTGCACAGATCTCTCTTTTGGCTGCAGGCAGGTCAAGTTCGAAAATGGGCTATATCGGCCCCCCTATAACGGTACCCCCGATATTCGTATTTTGATGATTTTAGCCACATTTACTAATGGAATGGTCTGAAAATCCACAGAAGGAGTTCCTCGTGAGTACTTTATCCCTTGAAAGAGAATTATCTATATATGATCACAATATCGAATAGCCCCATATAATGGTACCCGCCGATATTCGGTATTTTGATGATTTTAGCCACATTTTCTAATGGAATTGTCTGAAAATCCACACAAGGAGTTCCTCGTGAGTACTTTTTCCCTTGAAAGAGAATTGTCTATATAGGTCCAAGATATCGTAAATCCCCTGTATTACGGTACCAACGATATTCGGTAATTTGATGATTTTAGGCATTGTCTGAAATCTTACACAAAGAGTACTTTGTGAGTACTTTACCCCTAGATATAGAATTTCTATATAGATCCACAATATCGTATATCCCCCTATATATCGGTACTTTCCAATATAAGGTATTTTAAAAATTTTAACAGAATTGTAATGGATTTTATTTTTTATACCCTACACCACAAGGTGGTCAGGGTAATATGTCTTTGTGCATTTGTTTGTAACAGGCAAAAGGAAAAGATATAGACCCGTAGTTCCTTTTGATGATCTGCATAGAATCACTTTCTGAGTTGATTTATGCATGTCAGTCCGTCTGTCTGTCCGTCCGTCCGTCGGTCCGTCTGTCCATGTATTCTTGTTAACAAAATGCAGGTCGCATTTATTATCCGATTGAGAAAAATTTTCCAAATAACATTTGTTTTATCCCAAGGACGAACCCTATTGAAATATGAGATAATCGGTAAAAATTTAGATATAGCTCCTATATATATTTTCGTCCGATTTGCCTTTTATTGTGCACCAAACGTGTAATATCAGCCCGAATAGTATGGAATTTTGCACATACAACCAAATTAGGCCTGAAAATAAGTATGCCAAATTTGGTCGAATTCGGTTCAGATATAGCTATGGCTCCCATATATATTGTTCATCCACTTTGTTGTATTTGTTACCCATAGTCGTAATATGCACTCTGTAACAACAATATTGGGGGAAATATATCAAACGCAGCTCAGAAATACATTTGCTAAATTTTATCGAGATCGGTTCGTATTTGGATATAGCTCCCATATATAACTTCGTCCGATTTACATTTTATTGTGCACCAAACGTATAATACTTGCCCACTTGGGATGGAATTTGGCACACACGACCGAATTGAGACTAGAAGGTAGTATGCCAATGTTGGTGAAGATCGGTTCAGATATAGCTATATCTCCTATATATATTGTTCATCCGATTTGTTGTATTTGTTACCCACAGCCGTAATATGCACTCCGTAACAAGGATATTCAGGGAAATATATCAAATACAGCTCAGAAATATCTTTGCCAAGTTTTATAGAGATCGGTTCCGATTTGGATATAGCTCCCATATATAACTTCGTCCGATTTACATTTTATTGTGCGCCAAACGTATAATACTTGCCCACTTGGGATGGAATTTGGCACATACGACCGAATTGAGTATAGAAGGTAATACGCCAAATTTGGTGAAGATCGGTTCAGATATAGCTATAGCTCCCATATATATTGTTCATCCGATTGGTTGTATTTGTTACCCACAGCCGTAATATGCACTCCGTAACAAGGATATTCAGGGAAATATATCAAATACAGCTCAGAAATATCTTTGCCAAATTTTATCGAGATCGGTTTCGATTTGGATATAGCTCCCATACATATATTTATCCGATTTTATGTTAATTGTGCACCAAATGCGTAATACAAGTCCGAATTTAAAAGATACAAATGCTTCGGCATTTTCAGTCCTTTGAACTTTAAATTATAAACATAGCGTGTATGAACCTTTAATTGTAATGCGGAGCTCTACTAAATTAGCAAAGTGGTATAGGGTTTCATAAAGTCGGCCCCGCCCGACTTTAAGACATTCTGTACTAGTTTGAAAATGTCCTAATTCGATCCAAATGGTGGAGGTTATTCAAAGTTCGGCCCGGCCGAACTTACTGCTTTTTTACTTGTTTCAATATAATCCTTCTGCAAGTGATATCATGCACTCTATATCAGAATATAACTGCTCTAAACCCAAATATTGATAAGTTGTACGATCTACTTGAAATAAATTTGTTTGTTACCGGAGCTCTACGAAATATATACTGTGATGTAGGGTATCATATAGTCCCGACTTTTGAATAAATAATGTTGCCAAATTTACACTGAATTTGTAGATCAGTAAATCGAACGAAATCTGAAGAAGCTAAAACAAAAATTTACGATTTTGAATTGTCAAATTCAAACCATTTCGATACGATTTTGTGACATGCCGGTCCAATAGTCCAAAATTGACACATCGCAATATTTGTATCATATTTGATTGTGTCCAAAACGAAATGGACAATTTTAGCTCAATTCTTCGGAACCAACTCCACAGAGGGTCAACAATTTGAATAATCATAACAAAAGTCAAAATATATTTGAGTTATCGAACATTGGCTGATGGAATACATCAGTCGGCAAAACCGACTGATACTTTTTAACTTATTTAATGCTGCATTACGATCTCTCCAAAATGAGGTGACTCGAAAAGTTTGGAACTTTTCGAACCCATATATGCCAGATTTTCAAAAAATCTACAACAATTGACTCCTTTTATGTGAAAAAGTACAGAATAAGTCATAAAGTTCTTCCAAATCCAATTTACTTTAATAATTCTCTCACTTTGGTTTCTCTCTCATCTCTTTAAATATTACCTTACATATAAATCACATCTTTGTTATTTATACATGTTGAAATATCTTTAAATTTCACAAACCTTTAATCTTCATTCCTAACAGAATAAATAAATTTCATTTCATGTAATTCAACCCCTGAAACCAATCGATATGAAGTGGTAAAAAGTCAGACGTAATTTATTTTCTTGTGATAAAATCACACCTGAAACCAAACAAGACAGAGAGAGAAAACGAGCAAACGAACAAATCCTTTCAAGGATTACAGGATATCATAGCATCCAGATCTCGG